>NC_091983.1:195190290-195490290 GCF_044704955.1 Pristiophorus japonicus
TATAGTCACTGTTGTAATGTAGGAAATGCGGCAGCCAATTTGCGCACAAGCAAGCTCCCATAAACAGCAATGTGATAATAACCAGATAATCTGTTTTTGTTATGTTGATTGAGGGATAAATACTGGCCAGGACACTGGGGATTACTCCCCTGCTCTTCTTCAAAAAATAGTGCCATGTGATCTTTTACGTCCACTTGAGAGAGCAGACAGAGCCTCTGTTTAATGTCTCACCTGAAAGACAGCACCTCTGACAGTGCAGTGCTCCCTCAGCACTGCACTGGAGTGTCAGTCTACATTTCTTTTTTGTGCTCAAGTCCCTGGAGTGGGACTTGAACCTACAAACCTTCTAACCCAGAGGCGAGAGTGCTACCCACTGAGCCACAGCTGACACTATAAATGTCTAAATGGGGTAGAGGAGCAGAGGGATCTGGGGGTACAGATACACAAATCAGTGATGCAGGTTAATAATAAAGCAAAAAAGGCACTGGGGTTCATTTATGGCAGGACAGATTTGAAAAGCAGGGAAGTTATGTTAAACTTGTATAGAACCTTGGTTAGACCACACTTGGGGCCCAAGTTTGATCAAACCTAAGTTCCACCCATGTACCGTCGAAAGGACCGTTAAGATCCTGACAGTACTTTGGGCGGAAATTTGGTGGAAAAATGTGGAAAAAAACGCCCAGCAGAAAAAATGGGCCTTACACGCCGATTCTGGGCAGCAGCGGGTGGTAGGTCACATTCTGAGCGGCAAATGCGATCCTTGGCAAAGTAATGCCGAGGATAGTTGGGCCCAGGGAGGGGGGGAACAGGAAAAATTAAAAATTTTCAACACATGAAAAAAAACTACTACAAACCATTCAGAGGACCCCATCCACTAAAATCGCTGCAAAAGAAATGAAAAAAACAAGTACACTAACCTTTTCTTGCAGGTCTTCATACTTACCGTTCAGGTAAGACTTGCCTCCACACGGCAGTCTTTTCTGCTGCTGGAGTGGAAGATAGACCGGATCAAACTGGGGAGTGAGCGGGCGGGAGGACTATTGTCAGCCTTGTATGCCAGCGGAAGCTCCCTAGCGGTCTTCTCTCCCCGCCGGCATGAGGACCTGACCAAACTCGCTCGGGAGGGGAGAGTGCCCAGAAAACATGGAGACTGCCCAGAAAACTCGGCGGCAGCCGGCGGTAAGTCGACCAAACTCTGGCCCTTGGAGTTCTGTGAACAATTCTGTCTCCATATTATAAAAAAGATACAGGGACACTAGAGAAGTTGCAAAAATATATATTCTTGGATGATAGCAGAACTGAGAGGTTATATCTATCAGTAAGACTGAACAGCCTGGGGCTCTATTATCTAGAAAAGAGAAGACTGAGGGGTCTTTAAGATTATGAAAGGATTTGATAGGTTAGACGTAGAGAAAATGTTTCCACTTGCGAGCGAAATCAGAATTAGGGGCCATAAATATAAAATAGTCATTAATAAATCCAATAGGGAATGCAGGAGAAACTACTTTACCCGGAGAGTGGTTACAATGTGGAACTCACTACTACACGGAGTAGTTGAGGCAAATAACATTTAAGGGATAGATAAACATGAGGGTGAAAGGAATAAAAGGATAGGTTGATGTGGTTAGATGAAGGGTCAGAGGAGGCTTGTGCGGAGCATAAACACCGGCATGAACCTGTTGGGCCAAATGGCCTGTTCCTGTGCTACTGGACCTAAATTGAACCCCCCCATAAACTCCATTACTGCCTCTAAGAGGCGGAATGGAGCGGAGACGCCTTACCGACCAGGGGCCAGATGGATTGGCTGACCCAACCGAAATTGCCTCCAGGCCGGAGGCGGCAGGAATGGGTTCCCGCGCCGCCCGTTTTCCCAGCGCGTCGGGCACGTGCCCACCTCTTACCGACCAGTGACGACCCCCTTTCCGACTCCCATGTGGAATTGCCCCGTGGGAGCGGCACTACCGTCGGTTGGTGCCACTGACAGCTTTCCCCAGCAGGGAGCTGTCTGTGGCTGGGCGGCGCACCCGCCCTTAAAGAGGAGGTCGCGCTGCCATCGGTTCCATGCTATTTTTTATTGTCGGCTGACTGCCAGTTCGGGCCGACAATTATGCCCACGGGTTCTGCGGGGCCGCCAACAGGCAGCCTGGCAGCCCCTCTTGGGTGCCAGGCCGCTGGCGCGGTTGAAATCCTCCCTGGGTGACACAGTGGACCTAACTGAAAACTCTGCAGAGTTCGCAGCGGACCTCCCCTTTAACTAATGGGGAGGGACGTTGTGATGCGTCAGTGGGATTTGGCACGTCCGCATCGCGCTGATGTCATCAGCGACGGGCTGACTTCATCAGCATGGCGCTGATGATTGGTCGCGGCGGCCGACCCGCTGCAGGGCACTTCCGCCTCGCATCTGCCCGGAACACCGCCCCGACTGAAAAAAGCAAAGAGGTAAATTTCTCCGGTATCTCCGCCCCATAGATTGGGGCGGAGAAAAACTTTTCAAAACGGAAAGTATGCCACGTTTGGGGTGGGGCTCAATTTTGGCCCCTATGTAATTATGTAGCTTTAACAACACTGAAGAAGCTCAACACCATCCAGGACAAAACAGCCTGCTTGATCGGCATCCTATCCATCACCTTAAACACCCACTCCCTCCACCACCGACGCACTGTGGTTGCAGTCTGTACCATCTACAAAATGCACGACAGCAACTTGCCAAGGTTTCTTTGACAGTACCTCCCAAACCCACGACCTCTAATACCTAGAAGGACAAGGGCAGCAGGCTCATGAGATCTCCAAGTTCCTCTGAAATTCACACATATCTTGGACACATATTGCCCTTCCTTCATCATTGCTGGATCAAAATCCTGAAACTCTTTACCTAACAGCACTTTGGGAGTACCTTCGCCACTCAGACTGAAGCGGTTTAAGAAGGCAGCTCAACACCACATTCTCAAGGGCAATTAAGGATGGGCAATAAATGCTGGCACTAACAACTAAGCCCACATCCCGTGAATGAATTGAAAGTTTTTTTTTAAATTGCTGCAACCAGACACCTTTCCTGTGGCCATGACCCCTGCCCTCCCAGTCCTCCACCAGGTCCCAGTTTTTTTTTCTTACTCAGCCTGTGGCTTTAATGTGCACCCATACCTCCAAACCTTTATACACACAATGACATAGCCTCACCTCACACCCTGACCCACCTTCTCTCTTCACTGGTTCCCAGCCCATGCTATAATCAGCAAATTCTGTTTAAGATGCTTATAGTGCAGTTGTTGAGCAATAGTGCTATAAGCATAGGAACAGGAATAGGCCATTCAGCCCCTTGAGCCTGTTCCACCATTAGTATGATCATGGCTTATCTGTGACCAACTCCGTATACCTGCCGTTGCCCTATATCCCTTAATACCTTTGGTCAATCTCAGATTTAAATTTACTAATGACCTAGCATCAAATGCCATTTGCGAAAGAGAGTTCCAAACTTCTATCACCCTTTCTGTGTAGAAGTGTTTCCTAACTTTGATCCTGAAATGCCTGGCTCTAATTTTTAACTATGCCTCATCGCTCTCGTCTCCCCAACCAGCGAAAATAGTTTCTCTCTATCTACCCTCTCAGTTCCCCTTAATATCTTGAAAACTTCGATCAAATTACCCCTTAATCTTCTAAATTCTAGGGAATACAACCCTAGTTTGTGTAATCACTCCTCGTAATTTAACCCTTCATTCTGGTAAATCCATGCTGCACTCCCTCTAAGGTTAATATATCTTTCCTAAGGTGTGCCCTGATCTGCTCACAGTACTGCAGGTGTGGTCTAACCAGGGCTTTGTATATCTGCAGCATAACTTCTACTCCCTTGTATTCTAGTCCTCTAGATATAAAGACCAACATTCAATGAGCCTTTTTGATTATTGTCTGTACCTGTCTATGACATTTACCTGGACTCCCAAGTCTCTTAGGATCTCCAAAGTTTCTAGCTTTTCACCATTTAGAAAGTACTCTCATATATCCTTTTTAGGTCCAAAGTAGATGACCTCACATTTGCCTACACTAAAATCCATTTGCCATAGTTTTACCCATTGCGTAATCTATTAATATCTTTTTGTAATTTTATGCTTCCATCCACACTGCTCACAGTGCCGGCTATGTTTGTTATTGGCAAACTTGGATACATGGCTTTGTATCCCATCATCTAAGTCGTTAATAACACGGTGAATAGTTGAGGCCCCAACACAGATCCCTGCGGGACACCACTAGTCACATCCTGCCAATTTGAGTGCCTGCCTATTATCACTACTGCCAATCTCCTACTGCTCAGCCAATTTTCTAACCAGGTCAATATTTACCTTCAATTCCATGAGCTTCAACTTTAGCTAATAGTCTCCTATGAGGGACTTTATCAAATGCCTTCTGGAAGTCTATATAAATAACATCCATAGACATTCTCCTGTCCACTACTTTAGTCACCTCTTCAAAAAATTCAATCAGGTTCATCGGGCATGACCTACCCTTTACAAATCCATGCTGGATCTCTCTGATCAGCTGAAAATTTTCAAGGTGTTCAGTCATTCTTTCCTTAATTATAGACTCTAGTATTTTCCTGACCACAGATGTTAGACTTACTGGTCTATAATTCCCTGGTTTCCCTCTCTTACCTTTCTTAAATAGCGGAGTGGCATGTGCAATTTTCCAATCTAAAAGGAATGGTTCCTGAATCAAGAGAACTTTGGAAGATTATAGTTAAAGCATCTGCATTTTTCTCACCTACTTCCATTAAAACACTGGGAAGGAAACAATCTGAGATTTGTCATTCTTTAGTGCCATTATTTCCTTCATTGCTATTATTTTGCTTACGTTAATTTTGGTGAGTCCCTGTGCCCGATTCAATATTAGTTTCCTTAAGATGCCTGGCATGCTATCCTCTTCCTCGAGTGTAAATACTGACGCAAAGTCCTTATTTTCATTTACAAGATCACCATTTAGGTTTTCAAAGAGCCCACACTCTTTTATCTAAAATAGTAAAAACTTTTTGTGTTGATTCTGATATCCCTTGCAAGTTTCTTTCCATAGTCCCTTTTTGTAGCTCTGATTAACTGTTTTGTAATCTTTCGTTGTTCTTTGTATCTCTCCCAGTGGCCAGGAGCTATGCAAGTTTTTTGCATTTTTGTACGTATTTTCTTTCAGTTTTATGTTGTCCCTCACCTTTTTGGCACTTTAAAAATAAATTACTGTTTCCCAACTATATCTTCTGCTTATACTATTCTCCCTCCATCCGTCTCCACTTCCTCTCAGTGACCTATCACTCAATATACTCCCTCACCCGCTTTTGTACTCATAATGGGCTCAATTTTTCCCAGTGATTTGCGCCGTTTTTTTGGAGCAGGCTGCTTTTTTTGGCCTAAGTTAAAAAAACAGTTTCCCCAATCAATTTGCAGCAGAGTAACTCAATTAGTTACGATTGTTTTAGGTGAGTTTTTTTTTCAGCCAAAGGGGGCATAACATAGGAAATAGGTGCAGGAACAGGCCATTCGGCCCTTTGAGCCTGCACCACCATTCAATATGATCATGGCTGATCATGCAACTTCAGTACCCCACTCCTGCCTTCTCTCCATACCCCCTGATCCCTTTAGCCGTAAGGGCCACATCTAACTCCCTTTTGAATATATCCAACGAACTGGCCTCAACAACTTTCTGTGGTTGAGAATTCCATAGGTTCACAATTCTCTGAGTGAAAAAATTTCTCCTCATCTCGGTCCTATATGGCCTACCCCATATCCTTCGACTGTGACCCCTGGTTCTGGACTTCCCCAACATCGGGAACATTCTTACTGCATCGAACCTGTCTAAACCCGTCAGAATTTTATATGCTTCTATGAGATTCCCTCTCATTCTTCTAAATTCCAGTGACTATAAGCCGAGTCAATCCAGTCTTTCTTCATATGTCAGTCCTGCCATCCCGGGAATCAGTCTGGTGAACCTTCGCTGCACTCCCTCATTAGCAAGAATGTCCTTCCTCAGATTAGGAGACTAAAACTGCACACAATACTCAAGGTGTGGCCTCACCAAGGTCCTGTACAACATCAGCAAGACCTTCCTGCTTCTATACTCAAATCCTCTCGCTATGAAGGTCAACATGCCATTTGCTTTCTTTATTGCCTGCTGTACCTGCATGCCTACTTTCAATGACTAATGTACCATGACACCAGGTCTCGTTGCACCTCCCCTTTTACTAATCTGTCACCATTCAGATAATAATCTGCCTTCCTGTTTTTGCGACCAAAGTGGATAACTTTACACTTATCTACATTATACTGCATCAGCCATGCATTTGTCCACTCACCTAACCTGTCCAAGTCACCCTGCAGCCTCTTAGCATCCTCATCACAGTTCACACTGCCACCCAGCTTAGTGTCATCTGCAAACCTGGAGATATTACATTCAATTCCTTTGTCTAAATCATTAATATATATTGTAAATAGCTGGAGTCCCAGCACTGAACCTTGCGGTACCCCACTAGTCACTGCCTGCCATTCTGAAAAGGACCCGTTTATTCCCACTCTTTGCTTCCTGTCTGCCAACGAGTTCTCTATCCATGTCAATACATTACCCCCAATCCCATGTGCTTTAATTTTGCACACTAATCTCTTGAGTGGGACCTTGTCAAAAGCCTTTTGAAAGTTCAAATACACTACATCCACTGGTTCTCCCTTGTCCACTCTACTAGTTACATCCTCAAAAGATTCTAGAAGATTTGTCAAGCATGATTTCCCTTTCCATGCTGATTTGGATCGATCCTGTCACTGCTTACCAAATGTGCTGCTATTACATCCTTAATAATTGATTCCAGCATTTTCCCCACTATCGATGTCAGGTTAACTGGTCTATAATTCCCTGTTTTCTCTCTCCCTGCTTTAAAAAAATGGGGTTACATTAGCTACCCTCCATTCCATAGGAACTGATCCAGAGTCCATGGAATGTTGGAAAATGACCACCAATGCATCTACTATTTCTAGGCCCACTTCCTTAAGTACTCTAGGATGCAGACTATCAAGCCCTAGGGATTTATCGGCCTTCAATCCCTTCAATGCCAACAATTTCCCTAACACCATTTCCTAACTAATAAGGATTCCCTCAGTTCCTCCTTCTCGCTAGACCTCGGTCCCCTAGTATTTTCGGGAGGTTATTCGTGTCTTCCTTGGTGAAGACAGAACCAAAGTATTTGTTCAATTGGTCTGCCATTTCCTTGTTCCCCATTATGAATTCACCTGATTCTGACTGCAAGGGACCTACATTAGTCTTCATTAATCTTTATCTCTTCACATATCTATAGAAGCTTTTCCTTGCAAGCTTACTCTCATACTCTATTTTCCCCCTGCTAATTAAACCCTTAGTCCTCCTCTGCTGAATTCGAAATTTCTCCCAGTCCTCAGGATTGCTGCTTTTTCTGGACAATTTATATGCCTCTTCCTTGGATTTAACACGATACTTAATTTCCCTTGTTAGCCACGGTTGAGCCACCTTCTTATTATTTTTATTTTTTTATTTTTACGCCAGACAGGGATGTACAATTGTTCTAGTTCATCCATGTGATCTTTAAATGTCTGCCATTGCCTATCTACCATCAACCCTTTTAAGTTTCATTTGCCAGTCTATCCTAGCCAATTCACGTCACATACCATCGAAGTTACCTTTCTTTAAGTTCAGCACCCTAGTCTCTGAATTAACTGTGTCACTCTCCATCTTAATGAAGAATTCTACCATATTATGCTTACTCTTCCCCAAGGGGCCTCGCACGACAAGATTGCTAATGAATCCTCTCTCATTACACAAGACCCAGTCTAGGATGGCCTGCTCTCTCGTTGGTCTCTCGACATATTCCTTATACACTCCAGGAAATCCTCCTCCACAGTATCGCTACCAGTTTGGTTAGCCCAATCTATATGTAGATTAAAGTCACCATGATAACTGCTGTATCTTTGTTGCATGCATCCCTAATTTCCTGTTTGATGCCATCTCCAATCTCACTGCTACTGTTTGGTGGTCTGTACACAACTCCCACTAACGTTTTCTGCCTTTTGGTGTTTCGCAGCTCTACCCATATAGATTCCACATCATCCAAGCTATTGCGTTAATCTCCTCTTTAATCAGTAACGCTACCCCACCTCCTTTTCCTTTCTGTCTATCCTTCCTGTATATTGAATACCCCTGGATGTTGAGTTCCCAGTTACCCAGGAGCCATGTCTCCGTAATCCCAATTACATCATATCCGTTAACAGCTATCTGCGCAGTTAATTCATCCACTTTGTTACGAATGCTCCTCGAATTGAGACTCAGTGCCTTCAGGCTAGTTTTTTAACACTCTTTGTCCTTTTAGAATTATATTGTAATGTAAATGGCCCTTTTTGATTTTTGCCCTTGATTTCTCTCCCCACCACTCTTACTTTTCGCCTTCCTACCTTTTGATTCTGACCGCTTTTTACTTCCCTCTGCCTCCCTGCATAGATTTCCATCCTCCTGCCATATTAGTTTAAACCCTCCACAACAGCACTAGCAAACACTCCGCCTAGGACATCGGTTCCGGTCCTGCCCAGGTGCAGACCGTCCGGTTTGTACTGGTCCCACCTCCCCCAGAACCGGTTCCAGTGTCCCAGGAATTTGAATCCCTCCCTCTTGCACCATTCCTCAAGCCACGTATTCATCTGAACTATCCTGCTATACCTACTCTGACTAGCACGTGGCACTGGTAGCAATCCTGAGATTACTACCTTTGAGGTCCTACTTTTTAATTTAGCTCCTAGCTCCCTAAATTCATTTTGAAGGATCTCATCCCGTTTTTTTACCTATATCATTGGTACCTTTATGCACCATGACAGCTGGCTGTTCACCCTCACCCTCCAGAATGCCCTGCAGCCACTCCGAGACATCCTTGACCCTTGCACCAGGGAGGCAACATACCATCCTGGAGTCTCATTTGCGGCCGCAGAAACGCCTATCTATTCCCCTTACAATTGAATCCCCTATCACTATAGCTCTCCCACTCTTTTTCCTGCCCTCCTGTGCAGCAGAGTCACCCCTGATGCCATGAACTTGACAGATGCTGCCTTCCCCTAATGAGCCACCTCCCTCAACAGTATCCAAAACGGTATATCTGTTTTGGAGGGAGGTGACCGTAGGGGACCCTTGCACTACCTTCCTTCCCCTGCTCTTCCTGATGGTTACCCATTCCCTCTCTGCCTCTGTAACCTTTACCTGCGGTGTGACTAGCTCACTAAACATGCTATCCACGAAGTCCTCAGCATCACGGATGCTCCAGAGTGAATCCACGCGTAGCTGCAGTGCCGCAATGCGGTCTGACAGGAGCTGCAGCTGGACACACCACCACCTGCCACGCGCCAATTAAACATAGAAACATAAAAAATAGGTGCAGGAGTAGGCCATTCAGCCCTTCGAGCCTGCACCACCATTCAATATGATCTGGCCATTTAGGCAAGTTTGGCCAGCTGAGAGTTACTCCAGTTCTGCTTTGGCCAGTGTATGTGGCCTCTGCAGAAAAACCTTCTGGAGAGTTAAAGAAATCGCGCAATTAAGGAAACTGCCGCAGGTAAGTGCAGTAGATGCCGGACAGCAGCAACACGAAAGCTAAGAGAGAGGGGGAGAGAGAGAGGTGGGAGAGCGATGTGGGGGTGGAGAGAGGGTGTGGGGGGGAAAGAGGGGGTGAGGGGGAGCCTTTCGGGTGTAGTTAGGTGCAGGGACTGGGAGGGAGGATGCCATTCGACCTGGGATGGGGGCGGGGGAGTGGACTGGGAGGCCACTCGGTCAGGGCTAGGAGTGGACCAGCAAGGCACCCGGGGCCAGGGTCAGTCGGGAGAGTGGACCGGCAAGCCCTTCAGCCAGGGGCGGGGGACCGGTCCCGGCAAGCCCTTCGGCCAGGGCTAGGAGATGGGGACCAGGACCGGCAAGGCACTCGGGCTGGGGGGAGGGGGGGAGAGCTGGAGCTGGACTGGCACTGGCAAGGGGCTCGGGGCGGGCTAGGCAAGCAGACTAGCAAGCCCTTTGGCCAGGAATAGAGGCGGGGGTAGCGGGACCGGCTTTAATAATTGGAGGTAAGTTATTGCAATATGTTTTCATGTGTTTTTAAGTTGATGCAATGTGTTTTAATGTGTTGGGAGCTGGCTGTATGTTTCACTTTGCAGCCTCAGCACGCATTGTGTCCCTGGTTACCGTGGCAACCCGATCTTTTTGGCGCAGATGAAGGCTCCATCCCCAAAACTAAAAGACAGGTTAGGCCACGCCAAAATGAAGAAATCCAATGGGGAAACTTAGAACATGTTTTTTTGGTGTACTCGGGGGCCCCCAAAAAATGGGCGTAACTCTTCAAGTATGCCAAAAAAAACTTCGGGGAAAATTGAGCCCATTATGCTCTTCCCCCTTGCATTTGCCATCATTGCTGTCCTTAAACCTAACCTTATCCATTACCATTAATCACCGACCACCTATTTCCAGCAACAAGCCCATTCCCAACCGCTACAACCTTATACTTGCCACCATGCTTCTATCAAAGATGCCTGCCTGCATCCATGCTACTTTCTCTTCCCTGCACTTAACATAAGAACATAAGAAATAGGAGCTGGAGTAGGCCATTTGGTCCCTCGAGCCTGCTCCATCATCAATAAGATCATGGCTGATCTGATCTTGGGCTCAGCTCCAGTTCCCTGCCCGCTCCCCATAACCCTTCATTCCCTTATCATTCAAAAATCTGTTTATCTCCACCTTAAATATATTCAATGACCCAGCCTCCACAGCTCTCTGGGGCAGAGAATTCGACAGATTTACGACCCTCTAAGAGAAGACATTCCTCCTCATTTCAGTTCTAAATGGGCGACTTCTTATTCTTAAACTATGTCCACTAGTTCTAGATTCCCCCACGAGTGAAAACATCCTCTCTGCATCTACCTTGTCTAGCCCCTTCAGTGTCTTAGATGTTTCAATAAGATCACCTCTCATTCTTCTAAAATCCAATGCGTATAGACCCAACCTGTTAAACCTTTCTTCATAAGTCAACCCCTTCATCTCAGGAATCAACCTAGTGAACCTTCTCTGAACTGCCTCGAATGCATATATCCCTCCTTAATTAAGGAGACCAAAACTGTACGCAGTACTCTAGGTGTGGTCTCACCAATACCCTGCTTTTATACTCCATCCCCCCTTGCAATAAAGGCCAACATTCCCTTTGCCTTCCTGACTACTTGCTGTACGTGCATACTAACTTTTTGTGTTTCATGCACAAAGACTTCCAGATCCCTCTTTACTGCAGCATTTTGTAATCACTCTCCATTTAAATAATAATTAGCTTTTTTATTTTTCCTGCCAAAGTTAATAACCTCACACTTTTCCACATTATACTCCATCTGCCAAATGTTTTCCCACTCATTTAACTTGTGTATATCCTTTTGCAGATTCTTTTTGTCCTCCTTGCAACTTTTTTCCCACCCATCTTTGTGTCATCAGCAAACTTGGCTACATCACACTCGGTCCCTTCATCCAAGTCATTAATATAGATTGTAAATATTTGAGGCCCCAGCACTGTTCCCTGTGGCACCCCACTAGTTACGGTTTGCCAACTGGAAAACAACCCATTTATCCTGACTCTGTTTTCTGTTAGTTAGCCAATCCTCCATCCATGCTAATATATTACCCCCAACCCCGTGAGCTCTTATCTTGTGCAGTAACCTTTTATGTGGCACCTTATCGAATGCCTTCTGGAAATCCAAATTCACCACATCCCTTATCCACCCTGCTTGTTACATCCTCAAAGAACTCCAGCAAATTTGTCAAACTTGATTTCCCTTTCATAAAACCATGCTGACTCTGCTTGATTGCATTATGATTTTCCAAATGTCCTGCTTCCTTAATAATGGACTCCAGCATTTTCCCCATGACAGATCTTAGGCTAACTGGTCTCGTGTCCTAGGATCTGTCTCCCTCCTTTTTAAAAAAAAATAACTTCTCTCTGCAAACTCACCCCTTCCACCTCAGATGAAAAAACAAGCAGGAACAAAACAAACAAAATTTAAAAAAAAAAGAAAAACAGGGGCTAACAAAAAGGCATAAGGAAAGCAAAACACAGAGGAAAAAGCATCAATAAGATAAGATTCATAGGTAAAAACTGATTTACTCACTTGTCACGTTTCTTTTTTTCGTTCACTTCTTCAAATCTATGTATTAACTTGGCATCAATCTCATCTTTATGTAAATTATACAATCTGCTTAGGAGGATTTTTCCTGATGGTATTAAGATACATATGAAACATTAGAATTCTATTTTAAGATACAAAAGCAAATTACTGTGGATGCTGGAAATCTGAAATAAAACCAGAAAATGCTGGAAATACTCAACAGGGTCGGGCAGCATCTGTGGAGAGAGAAACAGAGTTAACGTTTCAGGTTGATGGCCTTTCATCAGAACTGGAAAAGTTAGAGATATAGCAGATTTTAAGCAAGTGCAGGGGCGAGGAAAGAACTAAAGGAAAGGTCTGTGATAGGGTGGAAGGCAGGAGAGATTAAATGACAAAAGGTATGATTGTACAAAGCAAAAGGAGATGGGAATGGGACAAGTAAAGAAACAAAAGGTTCTGGAGGAGGTGTAAAAGGGAATAGCAGAATCATCAACAGCTGCCATCTGAAAAAAATCCGGTCACCCATCATTTTAATTCTCCACTTCACTCCCATTCTAACCTCTCAGTCGTCAGCCTCTTACACTGTTCTAACGAAGCTCAATGCAAGCTCAAGAAATAGCACCTGATGTTCGATTTAGCATTTTACAACCTTCTGGACTCAACGTCGAGTTTAACAATTTCAGACTATAAACTCTGCCCCCATTTTTTCAGATGGCAGCTCTCCCTCTCCTCAAGCAACACAACCAACCGTACAATTTATTAGGTCTGAAATAATTTAACTCTGTAGTTTTTGGCGCTCTTCTGCACCCTTTCAACTAAGCTCCAACTCTTTCAGCAAATGTTCTGTTACACAAGAACATAAGTACATAAGAAATAGGAGCAGGAATTTCTGCCTCCACCAGCAAAGGGTGCTAGAGGCAGAAAGCCTCGCCACATTTAAAAGATAGTTGGATGTGCACTTGCAGTGCTGTAACCGACATGGCTACGGACCAAGAGCTGGAAAGCGGGATTAGGCTGGATAGCTCTTGATTGGCCGGTGCGGACATGATGGGCTGAAATGGCCTCCTTTCATGCTGTAAATTTCTATGATTCTATGATTTGGCCCTTTGAACCTGCTCCGCCATTCAATAAGATCCTGCTGATATTCTATCTCAACACCACCTTCTCGCACTATCCCCATATCGCTTGAGTTCCTTAATATCCAAAATTCTATCAATCTCTGCCTTGAATATACTCACAGACTGAGCATCCACAGCCCTCTAGGTTAGAGAATTCCAAATATTTACAGCCCTTTGAGTGAAGAAATTTCTCATCTGTCCTAAATGGCCCACTCCTTGTTCTGAGACTGTGACCCCTGGTTTGGAAGAAAAAATGGCAGCCCCCTCGCATCCACCCAGTTATGGAGCAGAACATAGCAGCCGCCATTTTGGGAGGGCGGCAGCGCTGCTGTTGCCTACGCTAGCTTTAAATATTTAGATGAGCCAGATCATGACTGTTATATTTCAGTACAACTCACAAACACACACAAGCTATCAGACGGCTGCTAACTTCAGGAATCTAGTCAGGCGGCCTGTTCCCACTTTATTATTGTAAACAGCACTGGCTGCAGTGGCACAGCAGTCCACCAGATGGAGCTATATAAATTACACTTCTCCCTCCTTAATGAAGAAGTAATCATAACAAAATAATCATCATACATAACTTGTATGGTTATACATAACAAGAGATATGGACTTATTTTGCCATATTTACAAATCAAGCTTAACCACTTGTTTTCTGTTTCGAAGAGGATACCTTCACTCTCGAACAGAACCTTCCAAACATGGTGTCGAACTTAAGACTCATTCGAGGCCAATCCTGAGGAAAGTTTTCCTCCAAGTGATGCCCTTGATTTCCATTTGAACTCTCTCTAACTCCAGACTGTTTGTCTGCCTGACTCGGACTCAGACTTAAATTCTGACTTCCTCTTGGATTTGTTTCCAGTACATTTGATGTAGGATATGCTACTGTTACTTGTATCAAAACTATCTGATGAGTCAGAAATAATCGAATCATTCCCACCTTCAACTACTTTCACATCTGTTGGTAAAATATGATCAATGTGAACAAACCCCACCTGTCCATGATCAAACATCTTTACCAAATATGTGCGAGGACCACATATTTTCACCACTCTTCCTGGTAACCACTTCAACCATTTATGGTGATGGTTCTTCACTCTTACTTCTGATTTAATTTCACACTTCTCTCTTTTACTCTACCTCTATCATGATTCTCTTTCTGTCTTAATTGTTTCTTTTCTATGGACTGTGCCAAGTTTAGTTATAACAACGAGAATCTTGTTCATGGCTATCGTTTGAGAAACAACTCTGCTGGTGTTCTACCAATAGTTGTTTGAGGAGTATTACGATACGTAATTAGAAAATTAGCCAATTTGTGGTCCAGTGACAACTGTCATTTCTTTGAATTTGGATCCAACATCTGTTTGATGAGGGCACGTTTTACAATTTGAACTGTATGCTCTGCTGCACCATTTGAAGCAGGGTGGTACAGTGGAACCTTGGTATGTTTCACACCATTTTTCCTCGTGAACTGTGAACTTCTGAACAAAATTGTGGTCCATTATGAGAAACAATTTCTTCTGGGAGGCCAAATGAAGAAAATAATCTTCGTAAAATGTCTAATGTTTTACTTGTTATTTTCCACATTGGAAACACCTCGACCCGCTTCGAATGGCTATCAATCACAATGAACAATTGTTGTCCTTCTAGCTCAGCAAAATCGAATTGTAGCCTTTGCCACACATAGGGCCCAAGTTTCCACACGCGCCTAGAACGGCGCAGTCCCGACCTGGACGCCCGTTTTTCGCGCCACAAAGTGCGCCTAAAAAAACCCTCGGTATTCTCCACCTACTGGCAGGTCCTCTGGCCCTCGGCGCAGCCAGCACGAGCTGTGGGGGGGGCGGAGCCAGGTCCGTGCGCTGAAAACAGTGCCGGGACCTCTGCACATGCGCGCTACAGTGGGCACGCAAGTACAGTAGCTCCAGGCGCCTAACTGTGTGGGAGGGGCCTGAAGCACGCAGCCCCTAGCCCTGGCTGAATGGCCTCACTGGGGCTGCGTGAATAAGGCTCCTCCCATGGTCAGCTCCTGCTCCCCCCCTCCCCCGACCAGACCCGACACCCACTCCCCCCTGCCTCCGGACCAGACCCGACACCCACTCCCCCCTGCCTCCGGACCAGACCCGACACCCACTCCCCCCTGCCTCCGGACTAGACCCGACACCCGCCCCCCCCCCCCCGCCTCCGGACCAGACCCAACACCTGCTCCCCGCCCCCCCCTGCCTCCGGACCAGACCCAACACCTGCTCCCCGCCCCCCCCTGCCTCCGGACCAGACCCGACACCCGCCCCCCCCCCCCGCCTCCGGACCAGACCCAACACCTGCTCCCCGCCCCCCCCTGCCTCCGGACCAGACCCGACACCCGCCCCCCCCCCCCGCCTCCGGACTAGACCCGACACCCGCCCCCCCCCCCCGCCTCCGGACCAGACCCAACACCTGCTCCCCGCCCCCCCCTGCCTCCGGACCAGACCCGACACCCGCCCCCCCCCCCCGCCTCCGGACTAGACCCGACACCCGCCCCCCCCCCCCGCCTCCGGACCAGACCCAACACCTGCTCCCCGCCCCCCCCTGCCTCCGGACCAGACCCAACACCTGCTCCCCGCCCCCCCCTGCCTCCGGACCAGACCCAACACCTGCTCCCCGCCCCCCCCTGCCTCCGGACCAGACCCAACACCTGCTCCCCGCCCCCCCCTGCCTCCGGACCAGACCCGACACCCGCTCCCCCCCCTCCCCCCGACCCGCGCTCCTGTTCCCGCTCCCCGACTGGACCCGACCCGACCGCGCTTCTGTTCCCGCTCCCCGCCCCTCCGACTGGACCCGATCCGACCCGCGCTCCCGCCCCCCGACCCGACCCGACCCCCCCTCCCCACTGGACCCAACCCGACCCGACTCCCGCTTCCGGATTGGATCCGACCTGACCTCACCCCCCTCCCTCTCTTCCCTCCCTCCCTCTCTCTCTCTCCCCTCCCCTCCCTCCCTCTCTCTCCCCCCCCTCCCTCCCTCCCTCCCTCTCTCTCTCTCTCTCCCCCCCATCCTCTCTCTCTCTCTCTCTCCCTCCCCCCCCCACCGACCCGACCCAACCCAACCCAACCCAACGCCACCTACCTGTAAATCTGGTGCTGGGGACGGCCCGAGGTCTCGGGCCGGCCCGTTCAGCCTTCGGTCCCGAAAGGCCTGCCTGAAGCACTTTCACACAGGTAGGAAGATGGTTTATTTAATCTTTTCTTTGCTTATAAATGTTTATTCAGGTTGGATTTGTTTGTATAATATTTGTATAAGTATAAATAAGGATTTATTATAGAATTTAATGACTTCCCCCCCCCCCCACCTCGTTCTGGACGCCTAATTTGTAAACTGCGCCTGATTTTTTAATGTGTAGAACAGGTTTTTTCAGTTCTACAAAAATCTTCACTTGCTCCATTCTACTTTAGTTTGGAGTACGTTTTCACTGTGGAAACTTTCAAATCAGGCGTCAGTGGCCGGACACGCCCCCTTTTGAAGAAAAAATTCTGTTCCAAAGTAGAACTGTTCTACCTGACGAGAACTGCAGAAAAAAAAATGTGGAGAATTGCGATTTCTAAGATAGTCCGTTCTCCACCAGTTGCTCCTAAAAATCAGGCGCAAATCATGTGGAAACTTGGGCCCTCAGGGAGGCCTTTTCCATGGCTGTAATGATACTGATGGTGGTTTCTTGCTTACCGATTGACATGTCGTACACTGACTTGACGATGTATTTAATGGGCTAGATTTTCCACTTTTGTGCTTATCGTCCCAAAATGGGCGTTATTTCCAGCATGGGCGGTAAAAAAGGGTTTTCAGATCGCCGGCTTCTCGCCCATTTTCAAAGCACCTAGTCTCCATTTTTGAAAATAGGCATTACCGTGAGCGATATGAAATGGGCGGTAGCGTAAATTTTTTTTGACCTTCTGCCGTAAAGTGTGGCTGTCCTTAGCAACGGCATGGCAACGCTCGATTCCCACAATTCAGGAGGTCAAGGGTCATCATGACCTGCACAGAAGAGGAGACAGAAAGAGAGGGAGCTTAGAGGGACTAGAGGCGTGTCTAGGTGTGGTGAGGCTGCTTTGGGAGGAAGGAGGGAGACTTTAGAGCTTCACAGCAAGTAGGCAAACAAAAATTAGCTGTTACCAGCCACATATTTGGCCGAATTTGCCCGATAATGGAGAGAGAGGAGGAGGTATCACAGCATGCTGTGGAGACTGACGCTAGAGAAAGCAGTGAGGTGGGAGAGGAGCACATTGGAGGGCGTAAAAGAGCCAGAAGGTTCTCGGACGAGGCAAATGCCTCCCTCCTGCAGGAGGTTGAGTTACGCTGGGGTGATTTGACACAGGGTGGGCATGGGATGCCCACCCCAAAGGCATAACGGAGGATATGGACCAAGATAGCACAGGTGGTCTCGTCAGCGACCAATGAGGTCCGTGAGGGCATCCAATGCCGCAAATGATGGAACGACCTTGTGGGATCCGCAAGAGTAAGTATTACATTGATTTATATGTACTTCTGTATTTATATAATTTGATTTGTAACAGTCATGAAATGTGAGGTCTTTCACTTTTACAGGAATGTTTTACTCAAAGCTTGCGGTCACGGTACACGTCTTTGGGTAAAGAATGATAATTTTCATAATAATCATGATTACATCTGTCAGTTAGGTGTTGTATTAGTCTCTGTGACAGTACCTAGCAATGATATCACGCAATGATCTCATGCCATGTCGTCCTGTCACCTTTTACAGAAGCAGCTATTGACGATGAGGTCCGTGCAGAGGTGAACGGGTGGGGGGCCACCAGTCCCCAGCGACATCACTAAGATGGAGAAGCGGGTGCTCGCACTCATGGGGAAGCACACCCGGACAGCCATCTGCAGTGATGCCACGTGAGTAAAGCTTACACCATTGCATGATGTGAAGTCAATAGATGCCACACCCACTCATATCCGAACAAGCATATATGATAGATGATTTCTAAAATTGTCATAGAAATAATGCTGGCCTAATGAAAATCATTGCACTGTGAGTGTGTTGATGGTCATGAAATGTGATGTCTGCGATGATTTTGAGAGCGGTGGTGCTTTTGTCGTGCATATGCTGTGTGTAGCGCTGGACTTACCTTGTGACCCTAGCACCCCCTTCACCTCAAATAACCTCAATTGTGTTTTGCAGCTCTGCCCACAGCGCGGCCTAAGGCAAGACCAGAGGCCAGAAGGTGGGGGCACGGGGCCCGACTCTCCGGACGATCCAACATCTGGTGCTGAGGAGCTCTGATTATTGCCCGTGAATCCGCTGGATCTGTTCTCGACGGATGAGAGCGCGGACTTCGAAGAACCTGCATCGCCACGCTCCAGAACCCATTCCATCCCAAGGCCATCTGGTCATTCCCGCCTCCATTCTAGAGGTACTGGCCCCAAGCACCTCGCCACAGGGCACCCCATTTGTCCCCAGGATGGCACCGACCCCGCGGAGGTCGCATGGACGCGGCAGGTCTGTTCCACGAGCACGACATGACAACAGAGAGATGGTACAGTTGTCCAGGAGGACTGTAGACATTGGTGACCAGCTCATCGAAGCATTGGGGAGCATATCCCGACAGCTGGCCACCATGACTGAGTACATTCTGCGGATGGCGGAGGCCCTGGATCCGATAGCCAGGAACACTGCTGGCACAGGCCTCCCAGTGGTCCCCGAGCACAGCACTCCACCCCGAGGTTCCACTCCACCACTGAGAACAACAGATGAACGTAAGGACCAAGATCCTGCTTCTGCATCAGAGAATGTTGCCCCCACTCCCGTACCCATGCAATGACCGCATCTGCCTTCATCCCCCCCCAATGAGGCACCGCCTGAGGAACTCCTCGCCCAGGCGCCGTGGAGCGAGGAGGGGAAGGGGTAGAGGTATGGAGAAGAAGGGGAGGGGGGAAGGAAAGTGAGGTGCATGTCCGCAGGTTATGGCTGTGTTATATCTCTGTCTGGGTGTATGCAATTTGTTGTAATGTATGGGGGCAGGGGACCACCCTCCTCCTTTGCCTTTGTATTCTGTGTTGCTGGACATGTTGAACATTTGATTGATGCCAATGGTGGAAAAAATGTGGTGTGGGTGGGGGTTGGGTGTTATTGCCTGTGATACTTATGATTTCAAACCAATGTTGGTATAAAAAATGTTTTATTGAACATAACATTGTTGCGCATTGTCTCAGACAACTGCACCGTTACACACTGGTGATTCATTAACATGAAAGGGTTAAATACAACTTAACTTCAATCAACGTAAACTTTAACTGGCACCAAAGTGATGGGCACCATTGATGTCAGAGCTGCACACACACAGCAGTGTGTCAGCGTTGTCACTCACATCAACGTTCTTTCAGGCAAATCGTTCAGATATCAGCTCCTCACGTAAGAGTATTGCAGCTATGTAGCTACCACGGTCTCTTTCCTGCGGTCTGGAGGGGGTCGTGGGTATGGTTGCAAAACCAGCCCGATTGTCTGGCCCTAGGTCAGCGTCCAACCCTTCGTCGTCCTCTTCCTCTCTCTCCTGGGGTGGAGCATCAGTGCCTTCTGGCAATTCTTGGCCCCTCCTGATAGCCAGGTTGTGCAGCATCGAGCACACAACCACAAATTTATCTACTTGCTCATGGTTGTATTGTAGCTCCCCTCCTGAGTGGTCAAGACATCAAAAGCGCTGCTTAAGCACATTTATTGTTTGGTGGCCCCATTGCATTGAAAGTATAATAGCAATTGATCAGAAGCAATGATTTCCACACCTGGAGTAAACCCCCAATTGTCCAGAGTGTGAAAATATGTCTGTTGAGATGTTCACTACACCTGAGAAGAACTCCAGAGTCAATGCAAACTCCCCTGAAGTTGAGGTAGCCTTTTGAATGAAGCCATCTGCGATTTTAAAATGCCAGCCACACCACTGGCGTGCGTTCAGAACATTTCCATTTTTTCTGGGTGTTTTTTTGGGTGAACGATATTGTGGGCGATATGTGTGCGAGATGGTGAAAGTTATGGTGGGCGATCTCCTGGACGTTAGTTTTGCCAAATGTGCTCTTTGACCACAAAAAAAAGTGGGCGGGCGGTATTATTGAATCTCAGTGTTAATTCCGTGCGGAAAGTAACGCTGGGCGATATTAAGGGTGTTGATTTCGCCCATTCTGATCATTCTGCCCCCAAAAAGTGGGCGGACAGTAATATTTTTTCCCGGCGTTAAGCACATGGGGAAAGTAACACTCGGCGATAAGTTTCCGAAAAATGCCCGTCAGTTTCCATTTTGTGCCAAAGTGGGCGATATATGGGAGTTAGACGTCATTTCTGCGGTAAAATGCACGTTAAGTGGGCGATAAGCATGCAAACAAAATGGAGGTTCTAGCCCTATAATCTTTATCTAGACCTGGCCACTATAAGTGACTGCGTGCAAAACTCTTGGTCAAGCATATTCCCAGGTGCTGGTCATGGAGGTTCCTAATAATTTGGACCTGAATTTATTTGGTATAACCACTCTTGCACCCCACATGATACAGTCTTTATCGACTGATAATTCATTCCTATGAATGAAGAATGTATGAATATCTTTGTCCGTTACCTGGTTTGGCCAGCCATTTGCAATATAATCATACACCGTTGACATAACTGAGTCACGTTTGGTTCCTCTACCAATCTCTTCAGCTGTGACTGGCAGTTCATCAATGAAAATTAGAACACTTCTTCCCTATCGGGTGTAACTTGTGATGGGGAAGGCAATTTAGACATAGCATCAGCATTACTGTGATCAGCTGATCGTCTGTATTCAATATCATATGTATATGCTGACGGTGCAGGGTCCTTTCGGCCCGAGATAGGTACGAGCCGGTGCAGGGTCCTTTCGGCCCGAGATAGGTACGAGCCGGTGCAGGGTCCTTTCGGTCCGAGGTAGGTGCGAGCCGGTGCAGGGTCCTTTCGGCCCAGGGTAGGTGCGAGCCGGTGCAGGGTCCTTTCGGCCCGGGGTAGGTGCGAGCCGGTGCAGGGTCCTTTCGGCCCGAGATAGGTACGAGCCAGTGCACGGTCCTTTCGGCCCGGGGTAAGTGCGAGCCGGTGCAGGGTCCTTTCGGCCCGGGGTAGGTGCGAGCCGGTGCAGGGTCCTTTCGGCCCGAGATAGGTACGAGCCGGTGCACGGTCCTTTCCCTGTGGTAGGTGTGAGCCGGTGCACGGTCCTTTCGGCCCAGGTAGTGTTCCTACTGCTGCCTCAGCTGAGGGCAGCTAACTCGATACTGAATAAACTACTGACTGATATTTTAGACTTTTAATCAATTCTTAATCAACTTTTAATCTATTTTTTTAAACTTTTAATGAACCTGAGTAACTTTTTAAACAATTAGGAAAAATTTTTAAACTTTTAAACAACTTGGAAACCTTTGGAGAAACTTTGAATAACTTTGGAAACTTTGGAAGAAACTTTTTAAAACATCCCTCGGAACTCTAGCGGACAGCTGACCTTCCTAATGCCTGCCCTCCAACCAAGCCTCAGGCCACCTACCATCAATGGCGCTACTCGGCGCCGAGCCTGCGGCCAACACCTTACCGTAGGCATTTAGGCTTATACAGCATTGCCAGGTCTCCAGTCGTCTTGGACCCCCTTGCCACTGGACCAAGCTCTTGCTCAGCTAAGCCCATGTGGTTGCCCGTGTGCAGCGGCCACTCCACGTTAAATGAACTCACGCACAGGCATCTTCCACTTCGTTAATTATGAAGTTCGGGACCCGGAACGTCAGGACCCTCATGGATAACTCCAACAGCAACAAGCCGGAACGCTGCACCGCCATAGTTGCCTGGGAACTTCAATGTTTTGACATCGATATCGCCACCCTAAGCAAGAACCGGCGTGCAGGAAAAGGGCAGCTCAAGGAACAAGGTGCAGGTTACACCTTTTTCTGGAAAGGAAACCAGAGGAAGAAAGCCGTCTTCATGGAGTTGGCTTCACCATCAAAAATGAGCTGGTCAACCACTTCAAAGACTCCCCCTGTGGGGTCAACGAACGCCTCATGACTCTTCGTCTTACCCTATCCTGGAACCAATGCGCCACAGTCATCAGTGCAGATGCCCCAGCACTCGATGCAATGGATGAGGCTAAAGAAGGTATTTATTCCAACCTCGAGACATCCCTGTCCCTCGTCCCCATGGGCGACAAATTGATCCTCCTAGGTGACATTAATGTCAGGGTCGGCAAAGACACAGACCTCTGGGCAGGCATGATTGGCAGAGCGGAGATAGAGAAAGACAACTCTAGCGGTACCCTACTCCTGACAAAATGTCTAGAACATGAACTCCTCATCACCAACATTCTGTTCTGCCAGAGGGACAAATACAAGGCATCGTGGCAACACCTTCGTTCCAAACACTGGCATCTGCTCGACTATGTCATCGTCCGAGCCAGGGATCGCAAGGATGTGCTCATCACCCGCGCCATGACAGGAGCTGACGACTGCTGGACGGACCACAGGTCCATCATCGACATTAACATAGCCCCAAAGCAGAGGGGACAGCAGCAGCAGTGCCACAAAAAAGTCAATGCCGGGGCACTTAAAGACCCAGCTAAGAGAGCCCAATACAGCCAGCGCCTCACAGCCAATCTGGCGTGCCTTGATGACCCTGAGATGCTGAATGCCCACAGCACTTGGTCTGCCCTCCAGGCCTCTATAACCAGTGCCTGTGAAGAGTCACTTGGTCACTCAACCAGAAAACACCAGGATTGGTTTGATGAAAATGATCAGGAGATCAAAGAACTAATAGATCACAAGCGCATAGCATTTCTGAGCCTCAAACAACCCAACTTGGGAGCAGCAAAGCAACATTACAGGAGGCTCAAGGCTGAGGTCCAACAAAAAACTTGGGACCTAAAGAACACGTGGTGGATGGAGAAAGCACAGGAGATACAACAACTGGCCGACAGCCACGATGTGTGAGGATTCTTCATTGCAGTCAAGGCCACCTATGGTCCAAACTTCCAAGGCCCCACCCCACTCCTGGCCAAGAATGGGGAAACACTCATCAAGGACACCGAGGCTGTCAGGGCCTGCTGGAAGGAGCACTTCGAAGATCTCCTCAATCGAGACTCTGCCTTTGACTCGAGTGTTCTCGACTCCAGCCCACAGCATGCGACCAGCCACCACTTCAGTGAAACCCCAACGTTGCACGAGGTAGGAAAAGCCATAAAACAGCTCAAGAATAACAAGGCTACGATTGCGGATGGAATCCCTGCTGAGGTGCTAATGTATGGCGGAGAGGTGCTGTTGGTTTGGATACTTGACCTCATTTCCCTCATCTGGAGGGAGGAGAGCATGCCGGGAGATATCAGAGAGCAGTGATCTTGACCATCTTTAAAAATGAGAACAAGTCCAACTGCGGCAACTACAGCGGAATCTCCCTGCTATCAGCCACTGGAAAAGTTGTCGCTAGAGTTCTCCTCAACCGTCTTCTCCCTGTGGCCGAGGAGCTCCTCCTGGAATCACAGTGCGGATTTCGTCCCTTACGGGGCACAATGGACACGATCTTTGCAGCGCGACAGCTGCAGGAAAAATGCAGGGAGCAGCGCCAGCCCTTATACATGGCCTATTTCGATCTTACAAAGCTTTGACACTGTCAACCATGAGGGTCTATGGAGCGTCCTCCTCCATTTCGGATGCCCTCAAAAGTTTGTCAACATCCTTCGCCTGCTCCACGACGACATGCAGGCTGTGATCCATACCAGCGGTTTCATTACAGACCCAATCCACGTCCGGACCGGGGTCAAACAGGGCTGCGTCAACACTCCAACTCTCTTCTCAATCTTCCTCGCTGCCATGCTCCACCTCACAGTCAACAAGCTCCCCGCTGAAGTGGAACTAAACTACAGAACCAGTGGGAAGCTGTTTACCCTACGCCGCCTCCAGGCCAGACCAACATCACCCCAACCTCTGTCGTTGACCTACAGTACGCGGACGACGCCTGCGTCTGCACACATTCTGAGGCTGAACTCCAGGATACAGTCGATGTATTCACCGAAAGCATGGGCCTTATGCTTAACATCTGTAAGACAAAGGTCCTCCTCCAGTTTGTCCTCGCCGCACAGCACTGCCCCCCAGTCATCAAGATTCAGGCACGGCCCTGGACCATTTCCCATACCTCGGGAGCCTCTTGTCAACAAAAGCAGACATTGATGCAGAGATTCAACACCGCCTCCAGTGCGCCAATGCAGTCTTCGGTTGCCTGAGGAAAAGAGTGTTTGAAGACCAGGCCCTCAAATCTACCACCAAGCTCACGGTCTACAGGGCTGTAGTAATACCTGCCCTTCTGTATGGATCAGAGGCATGGACCATGTACAGAAGACACCTCAAATCGCTGGAGATATATCACCAACGATGTCTCCGCAAGATCCTGCAAATCCCCTGGGAGGACAGGCGCACCAACATCAGTGTCCTTGTCCAGGCTAACATCGGCAGCATTGAAGCACTGACCACACGCGATCAGCTTCGCTGGGCAGGCCACATAGTTCGCATGCCAGACACGAGATTCCCTAAGTAAATGCTCTATGCGGAGTACCTTCATTGCAAACAAGCCAAAGGTGGGCAGCGGAAACGTTACAAGGACACCCTCAAAGCCTCCCTGGTAAAGTGCAACATCACCACTGACACCTGGGAGTCCCTGGCTGAAGACCGCCCTAGGTGGAGAAAATGCATCCAGGAGGGCGTTGAGCTCTTCGAATCTCAATGCCGAGAGCAAGAAGAGGTCAGGCGCAGGCAGTGGAAGGAGCGTGTGGCAAACCAGTCCCACCCAACCCTTCCCTCGGCGAATGTCTGTCCCACCTTTGACAGAGTCTTTGGCTCTCGTATTGGACTGTTCAGCCACCAAAGAACTCACTTCAGGAGCGGAAGCAAGTCTTATTCAATTCTGAGGGACTGCCTATGATGATGAAACTTCCGACCATACAAGTATTTATGGAACTTCTTGACCCCCAAAATTAATGCCAACGCTTCCCTTTCAAGTTGCGATTAATTACACTCACTGGCACTGAGAGTGCGTGAAGCAAAAGCAATTGGTCTCTCCTCCCCACTACGTAATACATGAGAGATCACTGCCCCAACTCCATACGGAGAGGCATCACATGCTAGCTTGATCTCCTTAGAATGAACTAACATGGTGCTCTCTACCAATTTGCTTTTACACTCCTTGAATGCTGTATCACATTCTTCTGACCACTTCCAGTGTTTTTTTCAATAGTTCATTCAGTGGATGTAATACTGTAGCCAAATTTGGTAGGAACTTCCCATAATAGTTCAAAAGACCCAAAAATGATCGCAGTTCAGTGACATTCTTGGGAATGGGTGCATTTCTGATTGCATCCAGCTTTCCCTTGGATGTAAATCATCTTTGTCTACTCTCTAAAACACAAAAAAAAACAACAAAAAAAACACAAAAAAAAGGGCCTTGTAAATGTTTGGTGTGTCCCCCAGATCGGGGGGGACACGATTTAATGATTTAATGTTTTAGTTTCCTCCGAAAAAGAGTTCTTTGTCTACTCTGTATCCTAAGTACTCCACTGAGTTTTGAAATAACTCATACTTGCGAGCAGACACTCGTACTCTGTGCTTCGCCAGACGTTTGAGGACTTCATTCAATATGTTATTATGAATTTGCCTATTTGGTGCTGAAATTAGTATGTCATCTAAATAACATACTACCCTTTTAATACCTTGCAAAATCTGGTTCATCACCTCTTGGAATATGGCAGGGGTGGAAGACAATCCAAATGGTAGCCTATTAAATTGATGTAGGCTTAGATGAGTATTTATAGTCAAGCATGACTTGGACTTCTCATCTAGTTCAAGTTGTAAGTAGGCATTTGTAAGATCCAACTTTGAGAAGATCTGACAGCCTGTCAGTGTTGTGAACAAATCTTCTACATTTGGCAATCTATTGGGGAGATTACCCTCTAGAACCTGGTTTACGGTTACTTTATAATCACCACACAATCTTACCATAGCATCGGACTTAGGTATAACAACAATGGGTTTAGTCCAATTACATAGATCTATCTTAGAAATAATGCTCTCAGTCTCTAGTCTTTTGAGTTCTTGCCCGACTTTTTCCTTGAGTGCATATGGTACGGGAAGTGGCTTGCAGTAAACCGATCCAGCGTCCTTCTGTACCCTGACACTCGCCTTGAAGCGGACTGCCTGTTTCGCAGTACACCTTCGGATAATTCTTGATGACATCATCCTTTGACGCAAATCTTGTTTCAACATGAAAAATCTTAGTCCAATCCAGCTTCAATGATCCCAACCAATTTCTTCCTAGTAAGGCAGGCTTGTCTCCTGCCACTACTAATGGAGGCAAGCTTTGAAATTGATCCTTGCATTTCACCGGTACGGTGACACGACCTACCACAGGAATGTTCTCTCCCGAGTAGCCTCGCAGCTCTATCTTGGATTTCTCCAATGGGAAATCACGCAATTTGTCGAGGCATAGCGACTCCGGTACTACACTCACAGATGCACCAGTGTCAATTTCCATGGGTGTCTTGGTTCCTGCAACATCTATGTGGATTATGATACTTGTCGAATCGCTGTTAGTTAACCTCCTGCTCCTGATGATGTGTAGCTCTAAAACCTCCTCGTCCTGTTGTTTTTCTTCCATGCTGTGTAGTCTCTGGGGATTTCTACTTATAGCTTTGAAAGCTGGTTTACCCTTCAGTCGGCATGCCTTTGCAAGATGCCCAGTTTTCCTGCAGGTGAAACATTCTGCCTTCACATATGGACAACTTTGAACAATGTGTTGTCCCAGGCACCGATTGCTGAACTTCAATGCTCTGTTACCATTTCCAGTTTCTGAGACTGTCCAGCCTTTGGCCCTCCTTTCACCATGACATTTCTGCAGCCACCGATCTGCTCAACCACACCCTCATCACCACCTTTAATGCCCTAGTCCCTATTAAAACCATTACTCTCAGTCTGTTCCCCTGGTACAGCCCTCATCTTCACTCATTCAAGTCCAAGTGATGCAGATTTGAACGAATGTGTCGGACAACTGGTTTAGCCATTCACTGCCAAATCTGGCTTGATCACATAAAGCATTATTGGGTCCTATTCTTGTCTGCACAAACTGCTCACTATTCCAGAATCATTCTGGAATGTAAAGATAACTCTCGGCTACTATTCTCTACTGCTAACCGTCTTCTTAAACTCCTCTCCCATGTCTCCACCTCACTCACCTCCAACAACAAATGTAACGACTCATGGACTTCATTGTCTCAAAGATTGAGATCCTCCGATCATCTGCCTCTGCCAGTTCCCTTTCTTCCCCAAGCCCACGGGGGCAAAGTTCCTCTCAGGTTCCCCCTTGTTCTAGTTCTAAACTTGCATCTTTCTCTAGTTTCTCTCTGATCTCTCCTCTTGATCTCTCCATGCTCTTCTTGTCCATGAGATCCACTTCGTGCTCCCTTGACCCTATTCCCACTAAACTGCTGACCACCCAACTTCCTTTTCTGGCTCCCATGTTAGCCTACATTGTTAACTGTTCTCTATCCTCAGGTACTGTCCCCCTATCCTTCAAATCTCCTCAAAAAAACAACCCTAACCCCACTGTGCTTGCTAGCTACCACCCCATCTCCAACCTCCCTTTCCTCTCCAAAGTCCATGAACATGCCTTCGCCTCCCAAATCCGTGCCCATCTTTCTTGGAACTCCATGTTTGAATCCCTTCAATTTGGTTTCCGCTTCTGCCACAGTACCGAAACGGCTCTCATCAATGTCACAAATGACATCCTTTGTGACTGTGACAAAGGTAAACTATTCCTCCTCATCCTCTTGGACCTGTCTGCAGCCTTTGACACAGTTGGCCACTCCATTCTCCTCCAACGCCTCTCCACCATCGTCCAGCTGGGTAGGACTGCACTCGCCTGGTTCCATTCTTATCTATCTAATTGTGGTCAGAAAATCTCCTGCAATGGCTTCTCTTCCCACTCCCACATCGTTACCTCTGGTGTCCCCCAAGGATCTATCCTAGGCCCCCAAATATTTCTCATCTATATGCATCCCCCTTTGTAATATCATCCGAAAACATGGAGTCAGTTTCAACATGTATTCTGACAACACCCAGCTCTACCTCTCCACCACTTCTCTCCACCCCTATATGGTCTCTAAATTGTCAGACTGCTTGTCCGACATCCAGTACTGGATGAGCAGAAATTTTCTCCAATTAAATATTGGGAAGACCGAAGCCATTGTCTTTGGTCCCTGCCACAAATTGTGTTCCCAAGCCACTGACTCCATCCCTGGAATATAGACAGGCGAACTGAGTCGGCAAAAATTTGGCAGATGGAGTATAATGTGGAAAAATGTGAGGTTATCCACTTTGGCAGAAATTATAGAAAAGCAAATTATAATTTAAATGGAGAAAAATTGCCAAGTGCTGCAGTACAGAGAGACTTGGGGGTCCTTGTGCATGAAACACAAAAAGTTAGAAACATAGAAACATAGAAAATAGGTGCAGGAGTAGGCCATTCGGCCCTTCAAACCTGCACCACCATTTAATAAGATCATGGCTGATCATTCCTTCAGAACCCCTTTCCTGCTTTCTCTCCATACCCCTTGATCCCCTGAACCGTAAGGGCCATATCTAACTCCCTTTTGAATATATCCAATGAACTGACATCAACAACTCTCTGCGGCATGGAATTCCACAGGTCAACAACTCTCTGAGTGAAGAAGTTTCTCCTCATCTCAGTCCTAAATGGCCTACCCCTTATCCTAAGACTATGTCCCCTGGTTCTGGACTTCCCCAACATCGAGAACATTCTTCCTGCATCTGACCTGTCCAGTCCCGTCAGAATCTTATATGTTTCTATGAGATCCCCTCTCATTCATCTAAATGCCAGTGAATAAAGGCCCAGTTGATCCAGTCTCTCCTCATATGACAGCCCAGCCATCCCTGGAATCAGTCTGGTGAACCTTCGCTGTACTCCCTCAATAGCAAGAACGTCCTTCCTCAGACTAGGAGACCAAAACTGAACACAATATTCCAGGTGAGCCCTCACTAAGGCCCTGTACAACTGCAACAAGACCTCCCTGCTCCTATATTCAAATCCCCTCGCTATGAAGGCCAACATACCATTTGCCTTCTTTACCGCGTGCCCACTTTCAGTGACTGATGAACGATGACACCCAGGTCTCGTTGCACCTCCCCTTTTTCTAGTCTGCCGACATTCAGATAATATTCTGCCTTCATGTTTTTGCCCCTAAAATGGATAACCTCACATTTATCCACATTATACTGCATCTGCCATGTATTTGCCCACTCACCTAATCTGTCCAAGTCACCCTGCAGCCTCTTAGCGTCCTCCTCACAGTTCTCACCGCCACCCAGTTTAGTGTCATCCGCAAACTTGGAGATATTAGACTCTATTCCTTCATCCAAATCGTTAATGTATATTGTAAAGAGCTGGGGTCCCAGCACTGAGCCCTGCGGCACCCCACTAGTAACTGCCTGCCATTCTGAAAAGGACTCGACTCGCTGCTTCCTGTCTGCCAACCAGTTCTCTATCCACGTCAGTACATTACCCCCAAAACCATGCGCTTTGATTTTGTACACCAATCTCTTGTGCAGGACCTTGTCAAAAGCCTTTTGAAAGTCCAAATACACCACATTCACTGGTTCTTCCTTGTCCACTCTACCAGTTACATCCTCAAAAAATTCCAGAAGATTAGTCAAGCATGATTTCCCTTTCATAAATTCATGCTCACTTGGTCCGATCCTGTCACTGCTTTCCAAATGCGCTGCTATTACATCCTTAATAATTGATTCCAACATTTTCCCCACTACTAATGTCAGGCTAACCGGTCTATAATTACCCACTTTCTCTCTCCCTCCTTTTTGAAAAAGTGTCGTTACATTAGCTACCCTCCAGTCCATAGGAATTGATCCAGAGTCGATAGATTGTTGGAAAATGATCACCAATGCATCCACTATTTCTGGGGCCACTTTCTTAAGTACTCTTGGATGCAGACTATCAGGACATGAGGATTTATCGGCCTTTAATCCCATCAATTTCCCGAACACAATTTCCCGCCTAATAAGGATATCTTTCAGTTCCTCATTCTCACGAGACCCACTGTCCCCTAATACATTCGGAAGGTTATTTGTATCTTCCTTTGTGAAGACAGAACCGAAGTATTGGTTCAATTGGTCTGCCATTTAATTGTTCCCCATTATAAATTAACCTGAATCCGACTGCAAGGGACCTACGTTTGTCTTTCCTAATCTTATTCTCTTCACATATTTATTGAAGCTTTTGCAGTCAGTTTTTATGTTCCCTGCAAGCTTCCTCTCGTACTCTATTTTCCCCTTCTTAATTAAACCCTCAGTCCTCCTCTGTTGAATTCTAAATTTCTCCCATTCCTCAGGTTTGTTGCTTTTTGTAGCCAACTTATATGCCTCTTCCTTGGTTTTAACAATATCCTTAATTTCCCTTGTTAGCCATAGTTGAGCCACCTTCCCAGTTTTATTTTTTACTCCAGACAGGGATGTACAATTGCTGAAGTTCTTCTTTGTGATCTTTAAATGTTTGTCATTGCTTATCCACTGTCAACTCTTTAAGTATCCTCTGCCGGTCTATTCTAGCCAATTCACACCTCATACCGTCGAAGTTACCTTTCCTTAAGTTCAGGACCCTAGTTTCCGAATTAACTTTGTCACTCTCCATCTTAATAAGGAATTCTACCATATTATGGTCACTTTTCCCCAAAGAGCCTCGCACAACAAGATTGCTAATTAGTCCCTTCTCATTACACATCACCCAGATGAGGATGGCCAACTCCCTGGTTGGTTCCTCGACATATTGGTCTAGAAAACCATCCCTAATACACTCCAGGAAATCCTCCTCCACCGCATTGCTACCAGTTAGGTGAGCCCAATCTATATGTAGATTAAAGTCACCCATGATTACTGCTGTACCTCTATTGCACACATCCCTTATTTCTTGTTTGATGCTGTCCCCAACCTCACGACTACTATTTGGTGGTCGATACACAACTCCCACAAGCGTTTGCTGCCCTTTGGAATTCCGCAGTTCCACCCATACTGATTCCACATCATCCAGGCTAATGTCCTTCCTTACAATTGCATTGATTTCCTCTTTAACCAGCAACGTCACCCCGCCTCCTTTTCATTTCTGTCTATTCTTGCTAAATGCTGAATACCCTTGGATGTTGAGTTCCCAGCCTTGTAGTATGCAGGTACAGCAAGTAATCATAGAAACATGGCAAATAGTTGCAGGAGTAGGCCATTCGGGTCTTCGAGCCTACACCACCATTCAATAAGATCATGGCTAATCATTCACCTCAGTTCCTCTTTCCTGCTTTCTGTCCATCCCCTTGATCCCTTTAGCCGTAAGGGCCATATCTAACTCCCTCCTGAATATATCTAACAAACTGGCATCAACAACTATGCGGTAGAGAATACCACAGGTTAACAACTCTCTGAGTGAAGAAGTTTCCCCTCATCTCGGTCCTAAATGGCTTACCCCTTATCCTTAGACTGTGACCCCTGGTTCTGGACTTCCCCAGCATTGGGAACATTCTTCCTGCATCTACTGTCCAGTCCAGTCAGAATTTTATATGTTTCTATGAGATGCCCTCTCATTCTTCTGAACTCCAGTGAATACAGACCCAGTCAATCCAGTCTCTCCCCATATGTCAGTCCTGCCATTCCGGGAACCTTCGCTTCACTCCCTCAATAGCAAGAAAGTCGTTCCTCAGATTAAGAGACCAAAAATTAACACAATATTCCAGGTGAGGCCTCACCAAGGCCCTGTACAACTGCAGTGAGACCTCCCTGCTCCTATACTCAAATCCCTTAGCTATGAAGGCCAACATGCCATTCGCCTTCCTCACTGCCTGCTGTACCTGCATGCCAACTTTCAATGACTGATGTACCATGACACCCAGGTCTCGTTGCACCTCCCCTTTTCCTAATGTGTCGCCATTTAGATAATATTCTGCCTTTGCGTTTTTGCCACCAAAGTGGATAACCCCACATTTATCCACATTGTACTGCATCTGCCAAGCAGTTTCCCACTCACCTAACCTGTCCAAGTCACCCTGCAGCCTCTTAACATCCTCCTCACAGCTCACACCGCCACCCAGCTTAGTGTCATCTGCAAACTTGGAGATATTACACTCAATTCCTTCATCTAAATCATTAGTGTATGTTGTAAATAACTGGGGTCCCAGCACTGAGCCCTGCAGCACCCCACTACTTACTGCCTGTCATTCTGAAAAGGACCCGTTTACCCCGACTCTTTGCTTCCTGTCTGCCAACCAATTCTCTATCCACGTCAATACATTACCCCCAAAACCATGTGCTTTAATTTTGCACACCAATCTCTTGTGTGGAACCTTTTGAAAGTCCAAATACACCACATCCACTGATTTTCTCTTGTCCACTTTACTAGTTACATCCTAAAAAAATTCTAGCTGATTTGTCAAGCATGATTTCCCTTTCATAAATCCATGCTGAATTGGACCGATCCTGTCACTGCTTTCCAAATGCGCTGCTATTTCATCTTTAATAATTGATTCCAACATTTTCTCCACTACCGATGTTAGGCTAACCGGTCTATAATTCCCCGTTTTCTCTCTCCCTCCTTTTTTTAAAAGTGGTGTTACATTAGCTACCCTTCAGTCCATAGGAACTGATCCAGCGTCAATACACTGTTGGAAAATGATCAGCAATGCATCCACTATTTCCAGGGCCACTTCCTTAAGTACTCTGGGATGCAGACTATCAGGCCCTGGGGATTTATCGAGCTTCAATCCCATCAATTTTCCGAACACAATTTCCTGACTAATAAGGATTTCCTTCAGTTCCTCCTTCTCGCTATATTCTCGGTCCCCTGGTACTCCCGGAAGCTTATTTGTGTCTTCCTTCGTGAAGACAGAACCAAAGTATTTGTTCAATTGGTCTGCCGTTTCTTTGTTCCCCATTATAAATTCACCTGATTCTGACTGCAAGGGACCTACATTTGTCTTCACTAATCTTTTTCTCTTCACATATCTATAGAAGCTTTTGCAGTCAGTTTTTATGTTCCCAGCAAACTTCCTCTCAGACTCTATTTATCCCCTCTTAATTACACCCTTTGTCCTCCTCTGCTGAATTCTAAATTTCTCCCAGTCCTCAGGTTGGCTGCTTTTTCTGGCCAATTTATATGCCTCTTCCTTGGATTTAACATTATCCCTAATTTCCCTTGTTAGCCACGGTTGAGCCACCTTCCCCGTTTTATTTTTACTCCAGACAAAGATGTACAATTGTTGAAGTTCATTCATGTGATCTTTAAGTGCCTGCTATTGCCTATCCACCCTTTAAGTATCATTCGGCAGTCTATTCTAGCCAATTCATGACTCCTACCATCGAAGTTACCTTTACTTAAGTTCAGGACCTTAGTCTCTGAATTAACTGTGTCACTCTCCATCTTAATGAAGAATTCTACCATATTATGGTCACTCTACCCCAAGGGGCCCCGCACGACCAGATTGCTAATTAGTCCTTTCTCATTACACATCACCCAGTCTAGGATGGCCAGCCCTCTAGTTGGTTCCTCGACATAGTGGTCTAGAAAACCATCCCTAATACACTCCAGGAAATCCTCCTCCACCTTATTGCTACCAGTTTGGTTAGTCCAAACGATATGTAGATTAAAGTCACACATGATAACTGTTGTACCTTTATTGCACGCATCCCTAATTTCTTGTTTGATGCTGTCCCCAACCTCACTGCTACTCCCACTAACGTTTTCTGCTCTTTGGTATTCCGCAGCTCCACCCATACAGATTCCACATCATCCAAGCTAATGTCCTTCCTTACTATTGCATTAATTTCCTCTTTAACCAGCAATGCTACCCCAGCTCCTTTTCCCTTCTGTCGATCCATCCTGAATGTTGAATACCCCTGGATGTTGAGTTTCCAGCCTTGGTCACCCTGGAGCCATGTCTCCGTAATCGCAATTATAACATATTCGTTAATAGCTGCCTGCGCATTTAATTCTTCCACTTTATTACGAATACTCCTTGCATTGAGGCACAGAGCCTTCAGGCTTGTCTTGCTAACACACTTTGTCCCTTTAGAATTTTGCTGTAATGTGGCTCTTTCTGATTTTTGCCTTGGGTTTCTCTGCCCTCCACTTTTACTTTTCTTCTTACTATCTTTTGTTTCTGTCCCCATTTTACTTCCCTCTGTCTCCCTGCATAGGTTCCCATCCCCCTGCCATATTAGTTTAACCCTTCCCGAACAGCACTAGCAAACACTCCCCCTAGAACATTGGTTCTGGTCCTGCCCAGGTGCAGGCCGTCCAGTTTGTACTGGTCACACCTCCTCCAGAACCGGTTCCAATGTCCCAGGAATTTGAATCCCTCCCTCTTGCACCACTCCTCAAGCCACGTATTCATCTTAGCTATCCTGCTATTTCTACTCTGACTAGCACTTGGCACTGGTAGCAATCCTGAGATTACTATCTTTGAGGTCCTGCTTTTTAATTTAACTCCAAGTTCCCTAAATTTGTAGGAACTCATTAGGTTTAGTCTAGGCAGGACCGGAACCGATGTCCTAGGCAGAGTGTTTGCTAGTGCTGTTGGGGAGGGTTTAAACTAATATGATAAGGGGATGGGAATCTATGCAAGGAGGCAGATGGAAGTAAAATGGGGGCAGAAGCAAAAGATAGGAAGGAGAAAAGTAAGAGTGGAGGGCAGAGAAATCAAGGACAAAAATCAAAAAGGGCCACATTACAACATAATTCTAAAAGGACAGAGAGTGCTAAAAAAACAAGCCTGAAGGCTCTGAGTCTCAATACGAGGAGCATTCGTAATAAGGTGGATGAATTAACTGCACAGATAGCTGTTAACGGATATGATGTAATTGGGATTACGGAGACAAGGCTCCAGGGTGACCAAGGCTGGGAACTCAACATCCAGGGGTATTCAATATTCAGGAAGAAAGCAAAAAAGGAGGTGGCGTAGTGTTGCTGGTTAAAGAGAAGATTAACGCAATAGTAAGGAAGGACATTAGCTTGGATGATGTGGAATCTGTATGGGTAGAGCTGCGGAACAGCAAAGGGCAGAAAACGCTAGTAGGAGTTGTGTACAGATCACCAAACAGTAGCAGTGAGGTTGGGGATGGCATCAAACAGGAAATTAAGGATGCGTGCAATAAAGGTACAGCAGTTATCATGGGTGACTTTAATCTACATATTAATTGGGCTAACCAAACTGGTAGCAATACGGTGGAGGAGGATTTCCTGGAGTGTATAAGCGATGGTTTTCTAGACCAATATGTCGAGGAATCAACTAGAGAGCTGGCCATCCTAGACCGGGTGTTATGTAATGAGAGAGATTAATTAGCAATCTTGTTGTGCGAGGCCCCTTGGGGAAGAGTGACAATAATATGATATAATTCTTCATTAAGATGGAGAGTGACACAGTTAGTTTCAGAGACTAGGGTCCTGAACTTAAAAAAAGGTAACTTCGATGGTATGAGATGTGAATTGGCTATGATGGACTGGCGAATGATACTTAAAGAGTTGACGGTAGGTAGGCAATGCAGACATTTAAAGATCACATGGATGAACTTCAACAATTGTACATCACTGGCGGAAAAATAAAACGGGGAAGGTGGCTCAACCGTGGCTAACAAGGGAAATTAGGGATAGTGTTAAATCCAAGGAAGAGGCATATAAATTGGCCAGAAAAAGCAGCCAAGCTGAGGACTGGGAGAAGTTTAGAATTCAGCAGAGGAGGACAAAGGGTTTAATTAGGAGAGGGAAAATAGAGTATGAGAGTGTGAAAGTAAGCTTGCAGGGAACATAAAAACTGACTGCAACAGCTTCTATAGATATGTGAAGAGAAAAAGATTAGTGAAGACAAATGTAGGTCCCTTGCAGTCAGAATCAGGTGAATTTATATTGGGGAACAAAGAAATGGCAGACCAACTGAACAGATACTTTGGTTCGGTCTTCACTAAGGAAGACACAAATAATCTTCCGGAAATGCTAGGAGACCGAGGGTATAGCGAGAAGGAAGAACTGAAGGAAATCCTTATTAATCAGGAAATTGTGTTAAGGAAATTGATGAGATTGAAGGCCGATAAATCCCCAGGACATGTTAGTCTGCATCCCAGAGTGCTTAAAGATGTGGCCCTAGAAATAGTGGATGCATTGGTGGTCATTTTCCAACACTCTATAGACTCTGGATCAGCTCCAATCGATTGGAGAGTAGCTAATGTAACCCCACTTTTTAAAAAAGGAGGGAGAGAAAAGCAGGGAATTATAGACCAGTTAGCCTGACATCGGCAGTGGGGAAAACGTTGGAATCAATTCTTAAAGATGTAATAGCAGCGCATTTGGAAAGCAGTGACAGGATCGGTCCAAGTCAGCATGGATATATGAAAGGGAAATCATGCTTGACAAATCTTCTAGAATTTTTTGAGGATGTAACTAGTAGAGTGGACAAGGGAGAACCAGTGGATGTGGTGTATTTGGACTTTCAAAAGACTTTTGACAAGGTCCCACACAAGAGATTTGTGTGCAAAATTAAAGCACATGGTATTGGGGATAATGTATTGACATGGATAGAGAACTGGTTGGCAGACAGGAAGCAAAGAGTAGGAATAAACGGGTCCTTTTCAGAATGGCAAGGTTCAGTGCTGGGACCCCAGCTATTTACAATATACATTAATGATTTATACGAAGGAATTGAATGCAATATCTCCAAGTTTGCAGATGACACTAAACTGGGTGGCAGTGTGAGCTGTTAGAAGGATGCTAAGAGACTGCAGGATGACTTGGGCAGGTTAGGTGAGTGGGGAAATGCATGGCACATGCAGTATAATGTAGATAAATGTCAGGTTATCCACTTTGGTGGCAAAAACAGGAGGGAGTGCAGCGGAGATTCCCGGGATGACAGGACTGACATATAAAGTAAGACTGGATCGACTAGGCTTATATTCAATGGAATTTAGAAGAATGAGAGGGGATCTCATAGAAACATATAAAATTCTGACAGGATTGGACAGGTTAGATGCAGGAAAAATTTTCCCGATTTTGGGGAAGTCCAGAACCAGGGGTCACAATCTAAGGATAAGGGGTAAGCCATTTAGGACCGAGATGAGGAGAAACTTTTTCACTCAGAGAATTGTGAACCTGTGGAATTCTCTACCACAGAAAGTTGTTGAGGCCAGTTCATTAGATATATTCAAAGGGGAGTTAGATGTGGCCCTTACGGCTAAAGGGATCAAGGGGTATGGAGAGAAAGCAAGAATGGGGTACTGAAGTTGCATGATCAGCCATGATCACATTGAAACATAGAAACATAGAAAATAGGTGCAGGATTAGGCCATTCGGCCCTTCTAGCCTGCACCACCATTCAATGAGTTCATGGCTGAACATGTAACTTCAGTACCCCCTTCCTGCTTTCTCGCCATACCCCTTGATCCCCCTAGTAGTAAGGACTTCATCTAACTCCCTCTTGAATATATTTAGTGAATTGGCCTCAACAACTTTCTGTGGTAGATAATTCCACAGGTTCACCACTCTCTGGGTGAAGAAGTTTCTCCTCATCTCGGTCCTAAATGGCTTACCCCTTATCCTTAGACTGTGACCCCTGATTCTGGACTTCCCCAACATTGGGAACATTCTTCCTGCATCTAACCTGTCTAAACCCGTCAGAATTTTAAACGTTTCTATGAGGTCCCCTCTCATTCTTCTGAACTCCAGTGAATACAAGCCCAGTTGATCCAGTCTTTCTTGATAGGTCAGTCCCACCATCCCGGGAATCAGTCTGGTGAACCTTCGCTGCACTCCCTCAATAGCAAGAATGTCCTTCCTCAAGTTAGGAGACCAAAACTGTACACAATACTCCAGGTGCCCTGTACTCAAATCCCCTCGCTATGAAGGCCAACATGCCATTTGCTTTCTTAACCGCCTGCTGTACCTGCATGCCAACCTTCAATGACTGATGTACCATGACACCCAGGTCTCGTTGCACCTCCCCTTTTCCTAATCTGCCACCATTCAGATAATAGTCTGTCTCTCTGTTTTTACCACCAAAGTGGATAACCTCACATTTATCCACATTATACTTCATCTGCCATGCATTTGCCCACTCGCCTAACCTATCCAAGTCACTCTGCAGCCTCATAGCATCCTCCTCGCAGCTCACACTGCCACGCAACTTAGTGTCATCCGCAAATTTGGAGATACTACATTTAATCCCCTCGTCTAAATCATTAATGTACAGTGTAAACAGCTGAGGCCCCAACACAGAACCTTGCGGTACCCCACTAGTCACTGCCTGCCATTCTGAAAAGTACCCATTTACTCCTACTCTTTGCTTCCTGTCTGACAACCAGTTCTTAATCCACATCAGCACACTACCCCCAATCCCATGTGCTTTAACTTTGCACATTAATCTCTTGTGTGGGACCTTGTCGAAAGCCTTCTAAAAGTCCAAATATACCACATCAACTGGTTCTCCCTTGTCCACTCTACTGGAAACATCCTCAAAAAATTCCAGAAGATTTGTCAAGCATGATTTCCCTTTCACAAATCCATGCTGACTTGGACCTATCATGTCACCTCTTTCCAAATGCGCTGCTATGACATCCTTAATAATTGATTCCATCATTTTACCCACTACTGAGGTCAGGCTGACCGGTCTATAATTCCCTGTTTTTTCTCTCCCTCCTTTTTTAAAAAGTGGGGTTACATTGGCTACCCTCTACTCGATAGGAACTGATCCAGAGTCAATGGAATGTTGGAAAATGACTGTCAATGCATCCGCTATTTCCAAGGCCACCTCCTTAAGTACTCTGGGATGCAGTCCATCAGGCCCTGGGATTTATCGGCCTTCAATCCCATCAATTTCCCCAACACAATTTCCCGACTAATAAAGATTTGCCTCAGTTCCTCCTCCTTACTAGAACCTCTGACCCCTTTTATATCCGGAAGGTTGTTTGTGTCCTCCTTAGTGAATACCAAACCAAAGTACTTGTTCAATTGGTCCGCCATTTCTTTGTTCCCCGTTATGACTGCCCCTGATTCTGACTGCAGGGGACCTACGTTTGTCTTTACTAACCTTCTTCTCTTTACATATCTATAGAAACTTTTGCAATCCGTCTTAATGTTCCCTGCAAGCTTCTTCTCGTACTCCATTTTCCCTGCCCTAATCAAACCCTTTGTCCTCCTCTGCTGAGTTCTAAATTTCTCCCAGTCCCCGGGTTCGCTGCTATTTCTGGCCAATTTGTATGCCACTTCCTTGGTTTTAATACTATCCCTGATTTCCCTTGATAGCCACGGTTGAGCCACCTTCCCTTTTTTATTTTTACGCCAGACAGGAATGTACAATTGTTGTAGTTCATCCATGCGGTCTCTAAATGTCTGCCATTGCCCATCCACAGTCAACCCCTTAAGTATCATTCGCCAATCTATCCTAGCCAATTCACGCCTCATACCTTCAAAGTTACCCTTCTTTAAGTTCTGGACCATGGTCTCTGAATTAACTGTTTCATTCTCCATCCTAATGCAGAATTCCACCATATTATGGTCACTCTTCCCCAAGGGGCCTCACACAACGAGATTGATAATTAATCCTCTCTCATTACTCAACACCCAGTCTAAGATGGCCTCCCCCCTAGTTGGTTCCTCGACATATTGGTCTAGAATGGTGGTGCAGGCTCGAAGGGCCGAATGGCCTACTCCTGCACCTATTTTCTATGTTTCTATGTTTCTCCAGTCTATCCACATCACTGAAGTCCCTCATCCCTGGAACTATTCTCGTGAATCTTTTCTGCACCCTCTCTAAAGCTTTCACATCCTTCCTAAAGTGCTGTGCCTAGAATGGACACAATTACTCCAGTTGTCTCCAAACCAGTATTTTATAAAGGTTCATCATAACTTCCTTGCTTTTGTACTCTATGCCTCTATTTATGAAGCCCAGGATTCTGTTTGTTTTTTTAACTGCTTTCTCAACATGCCCTGCCACCTTCAATGATTTGTCCACATATACCCCCAGGTCTCTCTGTTCATGAATCCCCTTTAGAATTTTACCCTTTAGTGTAGATTGTCTCGCCTCGTTTTTCCTACCAAAATGTATCACAAAGCACTTTTCTCCATTAAATTTCATCTGCTGCATATCCATTCATTTCACCAGCCTGTCTATGTCTTCTTCAGTCTATCATTATCCTCCTTACTGTTCTCTATACTTCAAAATTTTGAGTCTTCTGCAAATTTTGAAATTGTGCCCTGTACTCCCCAAGTCCAAGTCATTAATATATATCAAGAAATGCAGTGGTACAGATCCTGGGGAACACCACTGTATATCTTCTTCCAGTCTGAAAAAACAACCGTTTACCACTACTCTCTGTTTCCTGTCACTTAGCCAATTTTGTATCAATGCTGTGACTGTCCCTTTTATTCCATGGGCTTCAACTTTGCTGGCAAGCCTATTTTGTGGTACTTTATCAAACGTTTTTTGGAAATCCATATACACCACGTGAATTGCATTGCCCTCATCAACTCTCTATTTTACCTCATCAAAAAACTCGATCTAGTTTTTGTTTCTGTTTCCTCCAAAATCATATTTGAAACTTAAGAGGGAAAAAAATGTTTTTAACACCAATTTTTTGTGAAACTTTCATTAAAAATCTTTAAATTCTTTCAAGTCTTGATGCAGCTTTGACAGGAGACTTTGCTCCAAGTTTCTCTTTCCCTCTTCAAAGCTGTCATTAAATATACAACAGAAAAATAATAAAATAAACTCGAATTCCAAACGTATCTCAAATTAGAAAGTGAATACAGTAGTTAAACTTCCAAAGAAGGTTATCTATTCCCAGCCTTAGCAATTAGTTGGGATTAGTTTTGGAGAAGTTGGTTCTTCGTTTTCTGCTGCCGTTCCCTCCATCTCTCACAGACTCTGAAGTAAAAATGGGGGCATAAACTTTTCACCCCTCTCTTATAAAATTATTTAAATAACCCTCATATACTCTGTCAAAAAGGGGACAACACCTGGCAAAATTTAACTGGAACTAACTGGACATTCAACATCGCTTTCCCGTATTTTTCTTCAAAACTGTAGCTGAGCGGCGGCAGCAGCATTTCTTCGGCGGAATTTCGCCATCGCGGGGGGGAACATCGGTGGTGCGCGCTCTGGTGACGCACTTAGGACAGATTGGCGGCAGCAGCAGAGTGGTAGTGGGGGGAGCGGGTCACCTCACCTCCGGGATACCACAGGAGCGAAATTTTCAAGATGGCGGCCATTGCAATCCGCAACGTGGCCGCCGATTTCCGGTGGTAACAGGCCTTAAGGAAAGGGGCAATTTCGGCTCCTACTACTCCACAGACTAGCGACTAGCCCCCATCATCGAGCCAACCATCCCTAAGGAGCAAGCTGGCTTCCGGAGTGCCAGTAACTGCTGTGACCAACTGGTAGCTTTAACAACGCGCATCGAAGTAAGCTTCCAGCGCTAGCTCAAGACTGCCAGAACACTCGTGGACTTGTCAGCGGCGTATGCCGAAGCAGTAAAACAGGGCGGAGAAGCACTTTTGGCGCGAATACACAGTCTCAGTTCTCTCATCTGGAAGGAGGAGAGCATGACAGGGAATCTCAGAGATGCCATAATCGTGACCATCTTCAAGAAAGGCGACAAAACCAATTGCGGTGACTACAGAGCAATCTCCCTGCTGTCTATCACAGGGAAAGTTAACGCAAGAATCCTCCTCAATCGCCTTCTCCCTGAAGAGCTCCTCCCAGAGTCGCAATGTAGATTCTGCCCACTAAGGGGCACAATGGACATGATTTTCACCGCGCGGCAAATCCAAGAGAAATGCAGGGAACAGCACCAGCCCCTGTACATGGCCTTCTTTGACCTCACAAAGGCTTCGACACTGTCAACATGAGGGATTATGGAGCGTCCTCCTCAAATTCAGCTGTCTCCAAAAGTTTGTCACCATCTTTCGCCTGCTTCACGACGACGTACAAGCCGTGAGCCTGACCAACGGATCCACCACAGACCGAATTCACGTTCGGACCGGGGTCAAGCAAGGCTGTGTCATTGCACCAACGCTCTTCTCGATCTTCCTTGCTGCAATGCTCCATCTCAACCTCAGTAAGCTTCTCGCTGGAGTGGAGCTAATCTACAGAACAAACGGGAAACTGCTCAACCTCCGCCGCCTCCAGGCCAGATCCAAGGTCATCCCATCCTCTGTCATTGAATTACTGTATGCAGACGAAAAATGCATCTGTGCACACTCGTAGGCCGAACTCGAAGTCTTCAACACCTTCATCGAAGCGTTCGAGAGCATGGGCCTTACACTAAACATCTGTAAGACAAAGGTCCTCTACCAACCTGCCCCCGGCACACAGCACTGCTCCTTGATTATTAAAATCCATGATGAGGCCTTGGACAACGTGGACCATACCTTCGGAGCCTACTGTCAAGAAGGGCAGATGTCGATGACGAACTCCAACACCGCCTCCAGTGTGCCAGTGGAGCCTTCAGTTGCCTGAGGAAGAGAGTGTTTGAAGACCAGGACCTCAAACCCAGCACCAAGATTATGGTCTACAGAGCAGTAGTGGCACCCGCCCTCCTATATGCCTCAGAGATATGGATTATGTACAGCAGGCACCTCAAAGCACTGGAGAAGTACTACGAACGCTGCCTCCGCAAGATCCTGCAAATCCATAGGCAAGATAGACGCACCAACATCAGCGTTCTTGCTCAGGCCAACATCCCCAGCATCGAAGCACTGACCACACTCGATCAACTCCGTTCGGCAGGCCACGTCATCCGCATGCCCGATACAAGACTCCCAAAACAAGCGTTCTACTCGGAGCTCCGACTTGGCAAGCAAGTCCCAGATGGGCAGAGGAAATGCTTCAAAGACACACTCAAAGCCGCCTTGAAAAAGTGCAACTTTCTCACCGACTCCTGGGAATTCCTGGCCCAAGACCACACAAAATGGAGGAAGGCGCCGAACACCTCGAGTCTCTATGCCGAGAGCAAGCTGAAGCCAAGCGTAAACAGCGGAAGGGACGCACGGCAACCCAAGCACCCCACCCACCCGTTCTTCAACCACCGTCTGCCCCACCTGTGCCAGAGACTGTAGGTCCCACATAGGACTCATCAGCCACATGAGAACTTACTTTTCTTGTGGAAGCAAGTCATCCTCAATTACGAGGGACTGCCTAAGAAGAAAAGATGACACAGTATGGAAGCATGGAATGCTTTTCAAGCTCTCCACCATTTTACCCTAGAGAACAACGATCCATCTTCTCAACTCTATGCTTAGCAACCGACGCTTCTGTATGTACTCTAGCAACCAGAAGAACAGATACAGAGCATTGAACAACGGACTCCCACAGGGTTCTGTCCTGGCACCCATGTTATTCAACGTTTACACCTGTGATCTGCCCAAAACGGTCACGCTAGTTTGTATATGCTGATGACATTGCCTGCAAATTGCTGGCATGGCATGCAAAACACAAATCTATCCATCACCGAAGAGCCCCCAACCAGTGATTTAGAGAAGCTGGAGGTCTACTTCTGCTGATAGTGACTCCGACCAAACCCGCAAAAGACTGTCACTTCGACATTCCACCTCAACACCCATCAAGCAAACCAAGCTTTGAAAGTCTCCTTTTGCGGCACAGAAGTAAACCATGCCAAAAAACCCTCCTATTTCAGAGTCAAGCTTGATCGCACCCTGTCATATAGGCAACATCTCCAGAACTTTGGGAAGAAACTAAAGAGTAGGGTCAACTTGATCCAGAAATTTGCCAGATCCACATGGGGAACAGATGCTCAAACCCTTCATACGGCAGCGCTCACCCTGGTGTACTCTACAGTGGAGTACTGATCTCCGGCATGGCTATCAAGTTTGCATGTCAAATCCATTGATGTCCAGCTGAATTCTACGAAGAGAATTGTTAAGCTCATAATAAAAGATAAAAGTGAGTACCGTAAGCAATGAGCAAGTGTGACCTTAGCTCCTTTAATTAGACTCCAGAGTGCAGGTGTCTCGTGGGTGGTCTGCTTATATACAGTGCTCCCAAGGGATGCTGGGATCCCTTGGGACGCCAACAGGTAGGCCCTCTGGTGGTGGTGGTGATACAGGTTGCCAAGGGTTACATACATAACATCATTCCCTCCCAACGTCAATAATACTTTTATTTACAGGGTGAGACGATCTGGGGCTTTTCGCTCGCTTGTCGATCGTCTCGGTACAAATGCAGGTGTAGGTGAGTTGGTTGGTTCTTCACTGGGCTGCTGGGCAGCGGCCTTGTTGGGCTGCTGGGGATGGTGAGCTCGGCTTTGTGATCAACCATGATGTCGGTTGCCACTTGTGTGTGTTGGAAGATCGAAGTTGGTGGTGTCCTCTTCGGGTTGCTCGTAGCTGTTAGTGAACCGCAATTTGATTTGGTCCAAATGCTTTATGCATGTTAGTCCATTGGCCAATTTGTCCCGAAACACCCTACTTCCTTCTTTGGCTATGACAGTGCCAGCGAGCCATTTGGGACCATGTCCATAATTGAGTACAAATACAGGATCACTGACGTCAATAGCGTGTGACAAATTTGCACGATCATGGTACATACTTTTTTGATGCCGCTTGCTCTCGACGTGATCATGGAGATCAGGGTGGACAAGAGAGAGCCTTGTTTTGAGCATCCTTTTCATGAGCAGCTCGGCTGGGGGAACCCCGGTGAGCGAGTGGGGTCTGTTGCGGTAGCTGAACAGAACTCGGGACAGTCGGGTCTGCAGGGAGCCTTCCGACACACATTTCAAGCTTTGCTTGATGGTCTGAACTGCCCGTTCTGCCTGGCTGTTGGATGCGGGCTTGAATGGGGTAGATGTGACGTGGTTGATCCCATTGCGGATCATGAATTCCTTGAATTCAGCACTGGTGAAACACGGTCCATTGTTGCTGACTAGGACATCAGGCAGGCCGTGTGTGGCAAACATGGCTCGTAGGCTTTCGATGGTGGCAGTGGACGTGCTTACAGACATTATTACACATTCAATAAATTTTGAATAAGCATCCACGACAACCAAGAACATTTTGCCTAGAAATGGGCCCGATTGTCAACGTGGATCCTAGACCACGGTTTGGAATGGCCATAACCACAAACTTAGCGGTGCCTCTCTGGATGCATTGCTCAGTTGAGAGCAAGTGTCGCACTGGCACACACGTGACTCTAAATCTGAGTCGATGCCAGGCCACCACACATGGGATCTGGCTACGGCGTTCATCATTACAATGCCTGGGTGGGTGCTGTGTAGATCACGGAGAAACATTTCTCTGCCTTTCTTGGGCAAGACCACGCGATTACCATACAAAAGACAGTCCGCCTGCAAGGACATTTCGTCTTTGCGTCTGTGGAACGGCTTAATCTCTTCCTGCATCTCCGCTGGGATGCTGTACCAGCTCCCATGGAGGACACAGTTTTTTTACCAGGGACAGTAAAGCATCCTGGCTGGTCCAGGTCCTGATCTGGAGGGCCATAACGGGTGACTTTTCATTTTCGAATGCATGCATCACCATGAGCAAGTCTGCAGCTGTGCAATTTCCACCCCGGTGGTGGGCAATGTTAGCCAACTGAGGGCATCAGTGCAGTTCTCTGTGCCGAGACTGTGGCGGATTACATAGTTGTATGCCGACAGCGTGAGCGCCCATCTTTGGATGCGGGCAGAGGCGTTGGTGTTAATCCCTTTGCTCTCTGAGAATAGCGATATGAGCGGCTTATGGTCAGTTTCGAGCTCAAACTTGAGACCAAACAAATACTGGTGCATTTTTTCACCCCGTAAACGCACGTCGGAGTTTCTTTTTCAATCATGCTGTCGGCCCTTTCGGCCTTGGACAGACTCCTGGACACATAAGCGACCGGTTGCAAAATCCCCGATTCGTTAGCCTGTTGTAACACACACCCGATCCCGTATGACGACACATCGCAAGCTAGCACTAATCGTTTACATGAGTTATACAGAACAAGCAGTTTGTTTGAACATAACAGATTTCTGGCTTTCTCAAAGGCAGCCTCTTGTGAATTCCTCCATACCCAGTTGTCTCCCTTGCGCAGTATCACATGTAGAGGTTCTAGCAAGGTGCTTAACCCGGGTAGGAAATTACCAAAATAGTTGAGGAGTCCCAGGAACGACCGCAGCTCCATCACGTTCTGTGGTCTCGGCGCGTTCTTGATGGCCTCCGTCTTGGCATCGGTGGGTCTGATACCTTCTGCTGCGATTCTTCTTCCCAAGAACTCGACCTCTGGCGCCAGGAAAACACACTTCAAGCGTTTCAACCTGAGTCCCACGCGACCTAACCGACTTAGAACCTCTTCCAGATTCTTCAAGTGTTCGATGGTGTCCTGACCTATGACCAGTATGTCGTCCTGGAAAACCATGGTGCGAGGAACCGACTTTAGCAGGCTCTCCATGTTCCATTGGAAAATTGTCGTGGCTGACCGAATCCGGAACGGGCATCTGTTATAGATGAACAGACCTTTGTGCGTGTTGATACAGGTGAGGCCTTTCGAAGATTCCTCCAGCTCCAGCCTGGGTCGCAAATACGTCGTCTGCCTTGGGTAGCGGGTACTGGTCCTGTAGCGAAAAACGGTTAATCGTTACTTTATAGTCCCCACAAATTCTGACTGTGCCGACACCTTTGAGTACTGGGACAATCAGACTGGCCCACTCGTTGAATTCCACCGGTGCGATGATGCCTTCTCGCTGCAGCCTGTCCAGCTCAATTTCCACTTTCTCTCGCATCATATACGGTACCACCCGTGCCTTGTAGTGGATGGGTCGTGTACCGGGAACCAAATGAATCTGCACTTTCGCCCTCAAGAAACTTCCAATGCCTGGCCCGAACAACGATGGAAATCTGCTCAGAACCTGTGCACATGAGGCGTCGTCAACGGACGAAAGCGCTCGAATGTCGTCCCAGTTCCAGCGGATTTTTCCCAGCCAGCTTCTGCCGAACAGTGTGGGGCCATCCCCTGGCACGATCCATCGCGGGAATTCGTGCACTGCTCCATCATATGAGACCTTGGTCTCTGCACTGCCAATTACCGGGAATCAATTCTTTGGTGTAAGTTCTTAGTTTGGTGTGAATGGAGCTGAGCTTGGGCCTGTGTGTCTTGTTGAACCACAGCCTGTCGAAGGCCTTTTTGCTCATTATGGACTGACTCACGCCCGTGTTCAGTTCCATGGATACTGGAATTCCATTCAGTTCAACTTTTAGCATTATTGGTGGACATTTCGTGGTGAAGGTGTGTACCCCGTACACTTCTGCCTCCTCGGTTCGAGTATCAAGTTCAGCCTGATCCACCGTGAATCGATCTTCCTCTGCAACGTGATAGATTGCAAGATTTGCAGCCCGTCTGCACATTCGCTGGAGGTGTCCCATTGTTCTGCAGCCGTTGCACGCATAGTGCTTGAAGCAGCATTGATGAGGCCGATGATCACCTCCACAACGCCAACAAGGTGTTAACTGCCTCGCATTAACTGTCGATGGTGGACACTGGGTCATCTGAGGTCGTGCAGCAGCCAGCGTGTACGTTCTGCCATGTATATTCCTGCTCGAAAACTACGTTACTTTGTACACAGTACTGGCCGAAATCTCTTTATGCTGCGAAACTTGTTTGATGTTGTCGCTGGTGGACATAAATGCCTGGGCTGTCGTTATGCTCAGATTCGATGTTTCAACAGTCAATAGTTTGCGAAGGATTACCTCATGGCCAATGCCAAGCACAAAAAAGTCTCTCAGCATTTGTTCAAGTAATCCATCAAATTCGCAATGTCCTGAAAGGCGTCTGAGTTTGGTGACGTAGCTCACCACTTCTTGGCTCTCCAACCGTTGACACGTGTAGAACTGATACCTCGCCATCAAAACTCTTTCCTTAGAATTTAGGTGCTCCCGGACTAGCGTACACGATTCTTCATAGGATTTGGTTGTTGGTTTTACCGGAGCTAGAAGATTCTTCATGAGGCCATAGGTTGTTGCCCCACAGATGGTAAGGAGGATCGCCCTTCGTTTGGCAGTGTTTTCGACCCCTTCCAGCTCGTTGGCCACGAAGTATTGGTCGAGTCTCTCCATGAAGGCCTCCCAATCGTCCCCTTCTGAGAACTTCTCCAGGATACCAACTGTTCTTCACATTTTGGCGCAGTTGTTCGTTATCCCGTTGCCAATTGTTACGCTCATAATAAAGGATGAAACTGAGTACCTTTAGCAATGAGTAAGTGTGATCTTAGCTCCATTAATTAGACTCCAGAGTGCAGGTGCCTCATGGGTCTCTTTCTCCTTTTCTTTCCCCCAGTCTCCCTTTCTCTCTCTCTCTCTCTTTCCCGCAGTCTCTTTCTCCTTTTCTTTCCCCCAGTCTCCCTTTCTCTCTCTCTTTCTCTCTTTCCCCCAGTCTCTCTGTCTTTCTCTCTCTCTCTCTCCCAGTCTCTCTCTCTCTTTCCTGTCTCTCTCCCATCCTCTCTCTATCAACCCCCGTCTCTCTATTTCTCTCTCTCCACCCCAGTCTCTTGCTCTCCCAATCTCTCTCTCTCTCCCCGCCCAGTCTCTCTCTCTTCCCCCAGTCTCTCTCTCTCCCTCAATCTCTCTCTCTCCCTCAATCTCTCTCTCTCCCCAAATCTCTCTCTCTCTCTTCATCCCCTGCCTCTCTCTCTCTCTCCCTGGCTCTCTCCCCATCTCTCACTCTCTCTCTTCCACATCTCTCTCTCTCCCTTTGTTTCCCGTCTCTCTGTCTCTTTCTCCCCATCTCTCTCTCCGTCTCTCTCTCTTCCGTGTGTCTCTCTCTCTCTCTCTCCCAGTCTCTCTCTCTCTATCTCACCATCTCTTTCTCCCCATCTCTCTCTCTCTCTCTCTCTCATTTCCCCACTCCCTCTCTCTCTATATCTCCCATTCCGGATGATTCCGGAGATGAGCGGGGTTACCTTATGATGATAGATTGAGTAGACTGGGTCTTTACTCGTTGGAGTTTAGGAGGATGAGGGGTGATCTTATAGAAACATTTAAAATAATGAAAGGGATAGACAAGATAGAGGCAGAGAGGTTGTTTCCACTGGTAGGGGAGACTAGAACTAGGGGGCACAGCCTCAAAATACGGGGGAGCCAATTTAAAACCGAGTTGAGAAGGAATTTCTTCTCCCAGAGGGTTGTGAATCTGTGAAATTTTCTGCCCAAGGAAGCAGTTGAGGCTAGCTCATTGAATGTATTCAAGTCACAGATAGATAGATTTTTAAGCAATAAGGGAATTAAGGGTTACGGGGAGAGGGCGGGTAAGTGGAGCTGAGTCCACGGCCAGATCAGCCATGATCTTATTGAATGGCGGAGCAGGCTTGAGGGGCTAGATGGCCTACTCCTGTTCCTAATTCTTATGTTCTTATGTTCTTATTCTCTCTCTCTCTCTCCCAGTTTCTCTCCCACAGTCTCTCTTGCCCTCTCTCTTTCCTCAGTTACTCTCTCCCTCTCTCTCCCCCAATCTCTCTCTCTCTCCCCAGTCTCTCTCTTTCTCCCCCTAGTCTCTCGCTTCCCAATCTCTGTCTCTCGCCCAGTCTCTCGCTCTACCCCAGTCTCTCCCCCTCCCCCTCGCTCTCTCCTCTGTCTTTCTCTCTCTCTCTTTCCCCCGTCTCTCTCTCTCTTCCCCTCCACCCCGCCGCCTCTCTCTCTCTCTCTCTCTCTCTCTGCCCCATCTCTCACTCTCTTTCTCTCCCTGTCTATCTCTCTCCTCATCTCTCCCCGTCTCTCTCTCTCATTCCCCAGTCTCTATCCCCCAGTCTCTCCCTCTCTCCCCCAGTCCCTCTCTCTCCCCCAGTTTCTCTATTTCGTTCTCTCTCTCCCCAGTCTCTCTCTCTCCCCCTATCTTTCTCTCTCCCCTCCCCAGTCTGTCTCTTTCCCTCACTCCTTTTCTCTCTCTCCCCAGTGTCTCTCTCTCTCTCCCCTGTCTCTCTCTCTCTCCCTCCCCTGTCTCTCCTCCCCTCTGTCATGTATGTAACCTTCATGTAACTGTAACCTTCATAACAACACTGCATACTATATACACCTAAGAAATGCACACCTTGACCACAGGGAGTGAACTTGTGGGAGACACTCCTCACCTGGTCATCCAGGTATATAAAGGGAGGTCCCACGCAGGGTCATCACTTCTTGGCCCTGTGAATAAAGGTTCAGGTCACAGAGTGGCCTTATCTGCAGAATGTGACTCGTGTGAATTTATAGTAGTGTGTAAGGACATTACACCCTCTCTTTCCCCCAGTCTCTCTCTCCCTTCCCCGCCAGTCTCTCTCACTCTCCTCCCCAGTCCTCCCCAGCCTCTCTCTCCTCCCCAGCCTCTCTCTCCTCCCCCCGTCTCCCTCTCTCTCTCTCTCACCCCCATGCATTTCTCTCTCTCTCCCGCGTCTCTCCCTCCTTCCAGTCTCCCTTTCCCCCAATATCGTTCTCTCTCTTTCCTCAATCTCGCTCTCTCTCCCCACTCTCTCTTTCCCTCTCTCCCCAGTCTCCCTCTCTCTACCAGTCTCCGTCTCTCCCAGTCTACCTTTCGATCCTTGATCTCTGCACCTTCACCGGTCACCAACAGATCCCTGACCTCTGCATGGACCCGACAAAAGCATGGCCCAACTGGATAATGCGAATTCACAGCTCTGGTATACCACAAGCCGGCAGAGAAGACTGAAAAGGCAAATAATCACAGCGCGTAGGAGGGGGCGGCGGGAGCGGGCGGTCCCACTGGGAGCCCATCCTGCACTGGCAAACACATCCAACCCTGGAAAATGGGTTGGGATCTTGCACTGGAAAACATGTCCAACCCAGCACGGGAGATGGAAATCCTGCCCTAATCCTCCTTTGGACACCATCTGCAGGAAAATCCAGGATTCTTTTTGTCTGTGAGAAATGCCACAAGTGCTCTTTGCGTTCTTTTCTTGGAGCGGGGCAGATGTGGGGTCGTCAGCGGGGCGGAACTGCATGCGGGTCGGAACGGCCGTCTCATTGACAACATCAGCGCAGCACTGATGATGCCAGTGCACTGCTGAGAAGTCACAATGCCCCTCCCCTTCAGTAAAAGGGGAGAGCCGCTGCGAACTCTGCAGCCACTTTCGTGGCAAACACTGGGAGAGAGATGCCAAGGCTGCCAGTTGGTGGCCTGGTCAAACCCTTGGCCATCATTGTCAGGCCGACCTGGCAGTCAGCCAACAATTAAAGTAAAATGGTGGCTGCAGCAGTGCGCCCTCCTCTTTAAGGGTGGATGTGCCACCCAGCCACAAGAAGCTTTCTGCCAGGGAAAGCTGTCGGGGGCACCAAGCGGCGGCTAATTTGCTCCCACGGGGCAATTACCCACGCAGGTCGGAAAGGGGGTCGCCGCCGGTCAGAAAGGGGTCGGCGTGTGACCGATGAGGCGGGCAGGTGGCCGGGGCGGTTCTGTACACCGCTCCAAAAATAAAGGAGGGCAATTTTCAAAATTGTGGCCCCTCCACGACGACCGAGCGGTGAGTCCTTACCGACCCGTGGCCGCCTCAAGGGTCATGGCTCTTACAGAAAGGGCCAATTTTGGCCTCATTGTCTGTTACAAGATGTAGCGGGTGAAATTGCCCCGCGCCCCATTTGGGGCGCACAATTTGAATTCAATGAATATTTAGTGCCCTGCAAGATGGGCCGCTAAATGTCGCTGAATTAGGGTCTTTGTCCGAAAAAAATGTGCAGGACGATATCGGAGGCTACGCATGACACGGGCGTGCCGCATCGCACTAATGCGTCACATCCCTCCCCTTCTTTTTAAAGGGGAGGGCCATTGCGAACTCTGAAGTTGCTTTCATGGTGCCCACTGGGCCACCTTGGGAGGATTTCGGCTGAGCCAGTGGCCCGGCACCCAAGAAGGGATGCCGGACTGCATGTTGGTGGCCTGGCCAAACCAGTGGCTGCTGCTGTCGGGCCGATTGCAAAGTCGTCTGACAAAAAAAAGGGGGCCATGGCGCTAGGCCCTCCTCTTTAAGGGCGGCCGGGGCGCCCTAGCCATGACAGCTTCACAACCTGCAAAGTTGTCATTGACAATTCCCCCGCAGTGTGTAAAGACATCGGCGTGTGGCGATAAGGGGTAGCATCACCGTGTGCACCCCCGCTCAGGGTGTAAAGAAAGGGGCACAGCGCAAACCCGTTTTCGCCCACAGCATCTCGGGGGCAATTCAAGACGGGTCGCTTTTGCCACCCGCCCCCGGGCAATAAATCATTAGCGCCTCCCGAAGGTGACAACGGGGATATAAAAAGGGGCAATTTTGGTCCCATATTTCCATCCTTACAAAATACCAACAGGAGATCTGCTCGTAGATATGTTATTTTTCCTGCCAAATGAAAATAAATTTGGTTAATTAGTTTACTTACCATCATCCACAACGTTATTTAAAAGGAAGATATTATCAGGACCAAAACCTCGATCTATCATTGCTTTACATTGTTCTGTTGTTTTTGGTAAATGGTCCAGCACCCAACCCCCTGATTTGGGATGATCAGGATTCCTCTGTTTTTGTTCTTCATGAATCTGCAAAACAAGCATACCACGAATAACTGTATTGTACGTCAATTCCATTGTTATCCCTGCAATTGTGTCAGCTGTGGCTCAGTGGTAGTACTCTCACTTCTGAGTCAGAAGATTATGGGTTGAAGTCCCACTCCAGACTTGAGCACAAAATCCAGGCTGACACTCCAGTGCAATACTGAGGGAGTGCTGTACTGTCGGAGGTGCCGCCTATGCCAACAAAAACAATATAAAACCATCCAATTTTAGTAATTTTGAGGAGAAAGACCATTAAAAGAGAGACAAAGAAGGAGCGGCATCAAAGCACATGTCGGCAAAGAATTAACCCCTCAGTCTCCCGAAGCAAAAGAATTTGACCATTCTGAGTTTCAAGTTGTACTTCTAACTAAGGTTGTAAGCATCTCTATCTGTAAAACGGATGCTTACCTCTGGGTACCCCAAAGCAGTCAAGAGAGAGTTCAAAAAAAACTCTACAATATGAAAAAATACAAAAAACATCGGACAGGAGAAGACCAGTTGATCATCTAGACTGTCTCATACCGTTATGATGACATGCATCACGAAGGAGACTACTTAGCCTTTAGAAACATAGAAACACAGAAAATAGGTGCAGGAGTAGGCCATTCAGCCCTTCAAGCCTGCACCACTATTCAATATGATCATGGCTGATCATGCATTTCAGTACCCCATTCCTGCTTTCTCTCCATACCCCTTGATCCCTTTAGCCATGAGTGCCACATCTAACTCCCTTTGAGTATATCTAACGAACTGGTCCCAACAACTTTCTGTGGTAGAGAATTCCATATGCCCACAACTCTCTGAATGAAGAAGTTTCTCCTCATCTCGGTCCTAATTGGCTTATCCCTTATCCTTAGACTGTGACCCCTGGTTCTGGACTTCCCCAACATCGGGAACATTCTTCCTGCATCTAACCTGTCCAATCCCATCAGAATTTTATATATTTCTATCAGATCCCCTCTCATTCTTCTAAATTCCATTGAATACAAGCCTAGTTGATCCAGTCTTTCTTCATATGTCAATCCTGTCATCCCGGGAATCAGTCTGGTGAACCTTCGCTACACTCCCTCAATAGCAAGAATGTCCATCCTCAGATTAGGAGACCAAAACTGTACACAATATTCAAGGTCTGGCCTTAATAAGGCCCTGTACAACTGTAGTAAGACCTCCCTGCTCATATACTCGAATCCTCTCGCTATGAAGGCCAACATGCCATTTGCTTTCGTTATTACCTGCTGTACCTGCATGCTAACCTTCAATGACTGATGTACCATGACATCCAGGTCTCGTTGCACCTCCACCTTTACCAATCTGTCACCATTCAGATAATAATCAGCCCTCCTGTTTTTACGGCCAAAGTGGATAACCTCACATTTATGCACATTATACTGCATCTGCCATGTATTTGCCCACTCATCTAACCTGTCCAAATCACCCTGCAGCCTCTTAGCATCCTCCTCACAGCTCACACTGCCACCCAGCTTAATGTCATCTGCAAACTTGGAGATATTACATTCAATTCCTTCGTCTAAATCATTAATGTATATTGTAAATAGCTGGGGTCCTAGCACTGAGCCTTGTGGTACCCCACTAGTCACTGCCTGCCATTCTGAAAAGGACCCGTTTATTCCGACACTCTGCTTCCTGTCTGCCAACCTGTTCTCTATCCACGTCAGTACATTACCCCCAATACTATTTGCTTTAATTTTGCACACTTATCACTTATGTGGGACCTTGTCAAAAGCCTTTTGAAAGACTAAATACACCACATCCACTGGCTCCCCCTTGTCCACTCTACTAGTTACATCCTCAAAAAATTCTAGAAGATTTGTCAAACATGATTTCCCTTTCATAAATCCATGCTGATTTGGACCGATCCTGTCACTGCTTTCCAAATGTACTGCTATTGCATCTTTAATAATTGATTTCAGCATTTTCCCCACCACCGATGTCAGGCTGACCGGTCTATAATTCCATGTTTTCTCTCTTCCTCCTTTTTTAAAAAGTGGGGTTACATTAGCTGCCCTCCAGTCCATAGAACTGATCCAGAGTCTATAGAATGTTGGAAAATGACCACCAATGCATCCACTATTTCTAGGGCCACTTCCTTGAGAACTCTGGGATACAGACTATCAGGCCCTAGGGATTTATCGGCCTTCAATCCCATCAATTTCCCTAATAAAATTTCCTGACTAATAAGGATTTCCTTTAGTTCCTCCTTCTCGCTCGACCCTCGGTCCCCTAGTATTTCCGGAAGGTTATCGTGTCTTCCTTAGTGAAGACAGAACCAAAGTATTTGTTCAATTGGTCTGCCATTTCTTTGTCCCCCATTATGACTTGACCTGATTCTGACTGTAAGGGACCTACATTTGTCTTCGCTAATCTTTTTCTCTTCACGTGTCTGTAGAAGCTTTTGCAGTCAGTTTTTATGTTCCCTGCAAGCTTACTATTTTCCCCCTCCTAATTAACCCCTTTGTCCTCCTTTGCTGAATTTTATATTTCTCCCAGTCCTCAGATTTGCTGCTCTTTTTGGCCAATTTATATGCCTTTTACTTGGATTTAACACTATCCCTCATTTCCCTTGTAAACCACGGTTGAGCTACCCTCCCCGTTTTATTTTTACACCAGACAGCATGTACAATTGTTGAAGTTCATGCATGTACTCTTTAAATGTCTGCCATTACCTATCCACCGTCAACCCTTTAAGTATCATTCACCAGTCTATCCTAGCCAATTGACGTCTCATACCGTCGAAGTTACCTTTCTTTAAGTTCAGGACCCTAGTCTCTGTATTAACTGTCACTCTCCATCTTAATGAAGAATTCTACCATATTATGATCACTCTTCCCCAACTTTAGGTGCCAGGCAGTGCCCCAGGAGAGGCATGAAAGCAGATCAAAAACCCAAGGCTAATTAGGAAAGAAAATCTGGAAAATTCCTTTCCAATCCCGCTATGCAATCAAAAGTAGTTTAGAAGATCACGTTCACCATGACTTGCATTATTTTGTACCTAACTCTTGTACGATGCAATCTTTTCCCCCAAGTAGGAATTGGTCCAACTTTATTTCGAAGGTATAAAGTGAATCAGTACTCATTGAACCAGCCAGCAATTTGTTCCATAGGTCTACTATTGTCTGGAAAAAGAATAACCGTCAAACATCTCACTGAATTCTTTCCTTTGTACTCATAACCCCTAGTCTTCCACAACTTTGAAATTGAAATAATCTGGCAACATGCACAGAATCTAGTTCTTTCATTATTATATACACCTCAATCAAATCGCCCCTGAGTCTACACTTCTCTAAAGTATATAGACCAAGCTCTTTAAACCTATCGGGGCAGCTAAGGCAAATTAAACTGGGAATTATTCTTGTGACCCACCTCTGAATCTTTTCCAAAGCCTCAATATCACACATCATGTGAAGGGACAAAAACTGAACACAGTATTCTAAATGATGCATAACCAAAGTATTGTACAATGATAAAATGGTGTGTCTTGCTTTTACATTGAATGACAATTTCTACATTGAATATACAGTACAGAAACAGGCTATTCGGCACAACCAATCTACTCAAGACTCCTCCCATCTTTCCTCATCAAACTCCATCAGCATAATCCTCTATCCCCTTCTCCCTCATGTTTAGCATGTATGTACTCCTATGTTGTAACTTCACCTGGTTGGCACTTCATTTTTAGGTAAGCCTGGTGCTGCTCCTGGCATGTTCTTCTACATTCCTCATTGAACCATGATTTTCCCCAGGCTTGATGGTAATGGTAGAGTGGGGAGTTCGCCAGGCCATGGGGTTACAGATTGTGGTGGAATACAATTCTGCTGCTGCTGATGGCCCACAGCACCTCATGGATGCGCAGTTTGAGCAGCTAGATCTGTTCGGAATCATTTCCTATTTCCTATTTGCTACACAACACAATGGAGGTTGCCTTAGAATAAGAGGCCGCCCATTTAAAACTGAGATGAGGAGAATTTTCTTCTCTCAGAGGGCTGTGCATCTGTGGAATGTGCTGCCTCAGAGAGCTGTGGAAGTTGAGACATTGAATAAATTTAAGACAGAAATAGTTTCTTGAAAGATAAGGGAATAAGGGGTTATGGAGAGCTGGCAGGGAAGTGGACCTTAGTCCATGATCAGATCAGCCATGATCGTATTAAATGGCGAGCAGGCTCGAGGGGGCCATATGGCCTTCTTCCGCTCCTATTTCTTATGTTCTTATGTTCGGACACGACAACAGCACACACAGCTCAGTCAACTCTTCAAAGTCTTCCTCACTAACATCTGGGGAGAACTGTCCCACAGACTAGTCGAGCAACAGCCTGACATAGTCATACTCACAGAATCATACCTTTCAGCCAATGTCCCAGATTCATTCGTAATAAAGTGGATGAATTGACTGCGCAGGCAGCTATTAACGAAAATAATGTAATTGGGATTACGGAGTCATGGCTCCAAGGTAAACAAGGCTGGGAACTCAACATCCAGGGGTATTCAATATTCAGGAAGGACAGACAGGAAGGAAAAGGAGGTGGGGTAGCATTACTGGTTAAAGAGGAGATTAACGCAATAATAAAGAAGGACATTAGCATGGATGATGTGGAACCTATATGGGTAGAGATGCGAAACACCAAAGGGCAGAAAATATTAGTGGGAGTTGTGTACAGACCACCAAACAGTAGTAGGGAAGTTGGGGATGGCATCAAACAGGAAATTAAGGATGCATGCAATAAGGGTACAGCAGTTATCATGGATGACTTTAATCTACATATTGATTGGGCTAACCAAACTGGTGCAATACTGTGGAGGAGGATTTCCTGGAGTGTATAAGGGATGGTTTTCTAGACCACTATGTCGAGGAACCAACTAGAGAGCAGGCCATCTTATACTGCATCTTGTGTAACGAGAGAGGATTAATTCGCAATCTGGTCGTGTGGAGCCCCTTGGGGAAGAGTGACCATAATTTGTTAGAATTCTTTATTAAGATGGAGAGTGACACAGTTAATTCAGAGACTAGGGTCCTGAAGTTAAAGAAAGGAAACTTCGACAATGTGAGATTTGATTTGGCTTGGCTAGACTGGAGAATGATACTTAAAGGGTTGACGGTGGATAGGCAATGGCAGACATTTAAATATCACATGGATGAACTACAACAATTGTACATCCCTGTCTGGAGTAAGAATAAAAAAGGGAAGGTGGCTCAACTGTGGCTAACAAGGGAAATTAGGGAAAGTGTTAAATCCAATGAAGAGGCATATAAATTGGCCAGAAAAAGCAGCAAACCTGAGGACTGGGAAAAAGTTAGAATTCAGCAGAGGAGGACAAAGGGTTTAATTAGGAGGGGGACAATAGAGTATGAGAGTAAGCTTGCAGGGAACATAAAAACTGACTGCAAATGCTTCTATAGATATGTGAAGAGAAAAAGATTAGTGAAGACTAATGTAGGTCCCTTGCAGTCAGAATCAGATGAATTCATAATGCGGAACAAGGAAATGGCAGACCAATTGAACAAATACTTTTGGTTCTGTCTTCAGTAAGGAAGACACGAATAACCTCCTGAAAATACTAGGGGACCGAGGGTATAGCGAGAAGGGGGAACTGAGGGAAATCCTTATTAGTCAGGAAACGGTGTTAGGGAAATTGAAGGGACTGAAGGCCGATAAATCCCCAGGGCCTGATAGTCTGCATCCCAGAGTACTTAAGGAAGTGGCCCTAGAAATCGCAGATGCATTGGTGGTCATTTTCCAACATTCCATGAACTCTGGGTCAGTTCCTATGGATTGGAGGGTAGCTAATGTAACCCCACTTTTTAAAAAAGGAGATAGAGAGAAAACAGGGAATTATAGACCGGTTGACCTGACATCGATGGTGGGGAAAATGCTGGAGTCAATTATTAAAGATATAATAGCAGCGCATTTGGAAAGCAGTGACAGGATCGGTCCAAGTCAGCATGGATTTATGAAAGGGAAATCATGCTTGACAAATCTTCTAGAATTTTTTGAGAATGTAACCAGTAGAGTGGATAAGGGAGAACCAATGGATGTGGTGTTTTTGGACTTTCAAAAGGCTTTTGACAAGGTCCCACACAGGAGATTGGTGTGCAAAATTAAGGCACGTGGTATTGGAGGTAATGTATTGACGTGGATAGAAAACTGGTTGGCAGACAGGAAGCAAAGAGTGGGAATAAACGGGTCCTTTTAGAATGGCAGGCAGTGATTAGTGGGGTGCCCCAGGGTTCAGTGCTGGGACCCCAGCTATTTACAATATACATTAATGATTTAGATGAAGGAATTGAATGTATTATCTCCAACTTTGCAGATGACATTAAGCTGGTGGCAGTGCGAGCTGCGAGGTGGATGCTAGGAGGCTGCAGGACTTGGACAGGTTAGGTGAATGGGCAAATGCATGGCAGATGCAGTATAATGTGGATAAATGTGAGGTTATCCACTTTGGTGGCAAAAACAGGAAGTCAGATTATTATCTGAATGGTGACAGATTAGTAAAAGGGGAGGTGCAACGAGACCTGTGTGTCATGGTACATCAGTCATTGAAGGTAGGCATGCAGGTACAGCAGGCAGTAAAGAAAGCAAATGGCATGCTGGCCTTCATAGTGAGGGGATTTGAGTATAGGAGCAAGGAGGTCTGACTGCAGTTGTACAGGACCTTGGTGAGACCACACCTTGAGTATTGTGTGCAGTTTTCGTCTCCTAATCTGAGGAAGGACATTCTTGCTATTGAGGGAGTGCAGCGAAAGTTCACCAGACTGATTCCCGGGATGGCAGGACTGACATATGAAGAAAGACTGGATCAATTAGGCTTATATTCACTGGAATTTAGAAGAATGAGAGGGGCTCTCATAGAAACATATAAAATTCTGACGTGATTGGACAGGTTAGATGCAGGACGAATGTTCCCGATGTTGGGGAAGTCCAGAACCAGGGGTCACAGTCTAAGGATAAGGGGTAAGCCATTTAGGACCGAGATGAGGAGAAACTTCTTCACGCAGAGAATTGTGAACCTGTGGCATTCTCTTCCACAAAAAGTTGTTGAGGCCAGTTCGTTATATATATTCAAAAGGGAGTTAGATGTGGTCCTTACGGCTAAAGGGATCAAGGGGTATGGAGAGAAAGCAGGAATGATGTACTGAAGTTGCATGATCAGCCGTGATCATATTGAATGGTGGTGCAGGCTCAAAGGGCCGAATGGCTTACTCCTGCACCTATTTTCTCTGTTTCTATGTTTCTATTCCTCATGGTTTCAGGTCAAGCATGGGCAAGGAAACCTTCTGCTGATTACCACCTACCGCCCACCCTCACCTGATGAATTCTACATATTGAACACCACTTGGAAGAAGCACTAAGGGGAGCAAGGGCGCAGAATGCACTCTATGTGGGGGACTTGAATGTCTTTCACCAAGAGTGGCTCGCTAGCACCACTACAGACCGTGCTGGCCATGTCCTGAAGCACATAGCTGTCAGACTAGTGCTGCGGCAGGTAGTTAGAGAACCAACACGAGGGGAAAAAACTACTTGACCTCGTCCTCACCAATCTACCTGTTTCAGTTGCATCTTTCCATGACAGCACTGTCCACTGCACAGTCATGAGGAGACAAAATCCCATCTTCACACTGAGGTCACCCTCCATCATGTTGTGTGGCACTACCACCGTGCTAAATGGGATAGATTCAGAAGAGATCTAGCAGCTCAAAACTGAGTGTCCAAAAGGTGCTGTGGGCCATCATTAGCAGCAGAATTGTATTCCACTATAATCTGTAAACTCATGGCCCAGCATATCCCTCACTTTACCAATACCATCAAGCCAGGGGACCAACCCTGGTTCAATGAGTGCAGAAGAGCATGCCAGGAGCAGCATCAGGCATATCTAAAAATTAGGTGCCATCCTGGGGAAGCTGCAACACAGGACTGCATGCATGCTAAACTGCGGAAGTAGCATGTTGGAGACAGAGCTCAGTGGTCCCATAATCGATGGATCAGATCAAAGCTCTGCAGTCCTGCCACATCCAGTCGTGAATGGCAGTGGACAATTAAACAACTAACGGGAGGAGGAGGCTTCATTACTATCCCCATCCTCAATGATGACGGAGCCCAGTACGTGACTACTAAAGACAAGACTGAAGCATTCGCAACCATCTTCAGCCAGAAATTTCAAAACTAAGATGAGGAGAAATTTCTTTTCTCAGAGTGTTGTGAATCTGTGGAATTCGCTGCCTCAGAGAGTTGTGGAAGCTGGGACATTGAATAAATTTAAGACAGAGATAGACAGTTTCTTAACCGGTAAGGGAATAAGAGGTTATGGGGAGCGGGCAGGGAAGTGAACTTGAGTCCATGATCGGATCAGCCAAGATCGTATTAAATGGCGGAACAGGCTTGAGGGGCCGTAGGCCGACCCCTGCTCGTATTTCTTATGTTCTTATAAATGCCGAGTGGATGATCCATATTGGCCTCCTTCTGCGATCCCCACCATTACAGAAGCCAGTCTTCAACCAATTCGCTTCACTCCAAGTGATATCAATAAATGACTGAGCGCACTGGATACAGCAAAGGCTATGGGCCCCGACAACATCCCGGCTGTCATTTTTTAAAATTCGTTCCGGGATGTGGGCATCGCTGAAAAGGCCAGCATTAATTACCTATCCCTAATTGCCCTTGAGAAGGTACTGGTGAGTCCTTGTGGTGAAGGTAATCCCACAGTGCTGTTAGGGAGCGAGTTCCAGGGTTTTGACCCAGCGACGACGAAGGAGTGGCGATATACTTCCATGTCAGGATGGTGTGTAATTTGGAGAGGAATGTGCAGGTGATGGTGCTCCCTTGCACCTGCTGCCTTGTCCTTCTTGGTGGCATTTAGGAGGTGTTGCCGAAGAAGCTGTAGCGAGTTGCTGCAGCACATCTTATAGATCTTAGTGCTGAAGACTAGTGCTTCTGAACTAGCCACGCATCTAGCCATGCTGTTCCAGTATGGCTATAACACTGACATCTACCTGACAATGTGGAAAACTGCTCATGTATGTCCTGTCCACAAAAGCAGGACAAATCCAATCTGGCCAATTACCATCCCATCAGTCGATTCTCAATCATCAGCAAAGTGATGGAAGTTGTCATCAACAGTGCAATCAAGCGGCACTTACTCAGCAATAACCTGCTCACCAATGCTCAGTTTGTGTTATGCCAGGGCCACTTGGCTCCAGACTTCATTACAGTCTTGGTCCAAACATGGACAAAAGAGCTGAATTCCAGAGGTCATCATCATAATCAGTCCCTTGGAATTGAGGAAATCTTACTTCCACTCTAAAAATGAGTTCCTAGGTGACTGAACAGTCCATCATCATCATAGGCAGTCCCTCGGAATTGAGGAAGACTTGCTTCCACTCCCTAAGTGAGTTCTTTGATGGCTGAACAGTCCAATACGAGAGCCACAGACCCTGTTACAGGTGGGACAGACATTCGTCGAGGGAAGGGGTCGGTGGGGCTGGTTTGCCGCGCGCTCCTTCCTCTGCCTGCGCTTGGTCTCTTCACGCTCTTTGCGTTGAGACTCGAAGAACTCAATGCCCTCTCGGATGCACTTTCTCCACCTCGGGCAGTCTTCGGCCAGGGTCTCCCAGATGTCAGTGGTGATGTTGCACTTTACCAGGGAGGCTCTGAGGGTGTCCTTATAACGTTTCCGCTGTCCTCCTTTGGCTCGTTTACCATGAAGGAGCTCCACGTAAAGCATTTGCTTAGGGAGTCTCATATCTGGCATGCGATCTATGTGGCCTGCCCACCGAAGCTGATCGAGTGTGGTCAGTGCTTCAATACTGGGGATGTTAGCCTGGTCGAGGACACTGATGTTGATCCGCCTGTCCTCCCAGGGGATTTGCAGGATCTTGCGGAGACATCGTTGGTGATATATCTCCAGTGACTTGAGGTGCCTTCTATACATCGTCCATGCCTCAGATCCATACAGGAGGGCGGGTATTGCTACAGCCCTGTCGACCATGAGCTTGGTGGTAGATTTGAGGACCTGGTCTTCAAACACTCTTTTCCTCAGACGGCCGAAGGCTGCGCTGGCGGCGATGTTGAATCTCTGCATCAATGTCTGCCTTTGTTGATAAGAGGCTCCCGAGATATGGGAAATGGTCCACGTTGTCGAAAGCCACGCCGTGAATCTTGATGACTGGAGGGCAGTGCCGTGCGGCGGTGACAGGCTGGTGGAGGACCTTTATCTTACGGATGTTAAGCGTAAGGCCTATGCTTTCATATCCTCGGTGAATACATCGACTATATCCTGGAGTTCAGCCTCTGAATGTGCGCAGACGTGGACGTCGTCCGCATACTGCAGCTCAATGACAGAGGTTGGGGTGATCTTGGACCTGGCCTGGAGGTGGTGTAGGTTAAACAGCTTCCCACTGGTTCTGTAGTTTAGTTCCACTCCAGCGGGGAGCTTGTTGATTGTGAGATGGAGCATGGCGGCGATGGCGCAGCCCTGTTTGACCCCGGTCCGCACGTGAATTGGGTCTGTAATGGATCCGTTGGGAAGGATCACGGCCTGCGTGTCATCGTGAAGCAGGCGAAGGATGTTGACAAACATTTGGGGGTATCCGAAACGGAGGAGGACGCTCCATAGACCCTCATGGTTGACAGTGTCAAAGGCCTTTTTAAGATCGAGAAAGACCATGTATAAGGGCTGGCGCTACTCCCTGCATTTTTCCTGCAGCTGTTGCGCTGCAAAGATCATGTCTGTTGTGCCCCGTAGGGGACGAAATTCATATTGTGATTCCGGAAGGAGCTCTTCGGCCACAGGGAGAAGTCGACTGAGGAGAACACTAGCGAAAACTTTCCCAGTGGCTGATAGCAGGGAGATTCCCCTGTAGTTGCCGCAGTCGAACTTGTACCTTTTTAAAAAATGGTCACAATCAATGCGTCTATGAGATCTCCCGGCATGCTCTCCTCCCTCCAGATGAGAGAGATGAGGTCATGTATCTGCACCAACAGCGCCTCTCCGCCATAATTTAGCGCCTCAGCAGGGATTCCATCCGCACCCGTAGCCTTTTTATTCTTCAGCTGTTTTATGGCTTTGCCTACCTCGTGCAGCATTGGGGTTTCACTGAGTTGGTGGCGGGTTGCATGCTGCGGGATGGAGTCGGGAACACTCGAGTCAAAGGCAGAGTCTCGATTGAGGAGATCTTCAAAGTGCTCCTTCCATCGGGCCCTGACAGCCTCGGTGTCCTTGATGAGTGTTTCCCCATTCTTGGCCAGGAGTGAGGTGGGGCCTTGGGAGTTTGGACCGTAGGTGGCCTTGACTGCAATGAAGAATCTTCGCATATCGTGGCTGTCGGCCAGTTGTTGTATCTCCTGTGCTTTCTCCATCCATCATCTGTTCTTTAGGTCCCGGGTTTTTTGTTGGACCTCAGCCTTGAGCCGTCTGTAATATTGTTTTGCAGCTCCCGAATTGGGTTGTTCTTTGAGGCTCAGAAATGCTTTGCACTTGCGATCTATTAGTTCTTCGATCTCCTGATCATTTTCATCAAACCAGTCCTGATGTTTTCTGGTTGAGTGACCAATTGTCTCTTCACAGGCACTGGTTATAGGGGCCTGGAGGGCAGACCAAGCGCTGTGGGCATTCAGCATCTCAGGGTCATCAAGGCACGCCAGATTAGCAGTGAGGCGCTGGCTGTATAGGGCTCGCTTAGCTGGGTCTCTAAGTGCCCCGGCATTAACCTTTTTGCGGAACTGCTTCTGCTGTCCCCTCTGCTTTGGGGCAATGTTAATGTTGATGATGGATCGGATTAGGCGGTGGTCCGTCCAACGGTCGTCAGCTCTTATCATGGCACGGGTGATGCGCACATCCTTGCGATCCCTGGCTTGGACAATGACATAGTCAAGCAGGTGCCAGTGTTTGGAGTGAGGGTGTTGCCACGATGCCTTGTATTTGTCCCTCTGACGGAACAGGGTGTTGGTGATGAGTTCATGTTCTAGACATTTTGTCAGGAGTAGGGTACAGCTAGAGTTGGCTTTCCCTACCCCCTCTCTGCCAATCACGCCTTCCCAGAGGGCTGTGTCTTTGCCGACCCTAGCATTAAAATCACCCAGGAGGATCAATTTGTCACCTGTGGGGACGCGGGACAAGAATGTCTCGAGGTTGGAATAAAAGTCCTCTTTTGCCTCATCCGTTGCATTGACTGAAGGGGCGTATGCACTGTTAACTGTGGCGCATTGGTTTCGGGATAGGGTAATACGTAGAGTCATGAGGCATTCGTTAACCCCACAGGGGGAGTCTTTGAGGCGGTCGACCAGCTCATTCTTGACGACAAAGCTGACTCCATGAAGGCGGTGTTCTGCCTCTGGTTTCCCTTTCCAGAAGAAGATGTAACCTCCACCATGTTCCTTCAACTGGCCTTCCCCTGCCCGCCGGGTTTCGCTTAGGGCAGCGATGTCAATGTCAAAACATCTGAGTTCCCAAGCAACTATCACTGTGAGGCGTTCCGGCCTGTTGCTGTTGGGATTGTCCATGAGGGTCCTGACGTTCCAGGTCCCAAACTTCAAGTGGAAAAAGCTTGTGCATGAGTTCTTTTAATGTGGAGTGGCCACTGCACACTGGCAACCATACGGGCTTAGCTGAACAAGGTCTTGGTCCAGTGGCAAGGGGATCCAAGACAACTGGAGACCAGGCACAGCTCCATAAGCTTAATTGCCTACGGCGAAGTGTTGGCCGCAAACTCAGCAGCGAGTAGCGCCATTGATGGTCGATGGCCCGAGGCTTGGTTGGGGGGCTTCCAAAGTTATTTTAAAAGTTAAATGTTGATGAAGATTCTCAATTTGTTTAAAAAGTTTCTAAGAGTTGTTAAAAAGTCCAAGATGTAAATCAATAATAGATTATAAAAGTTTCCCCAATTTAAAAAGTTTCTAAAAGTTGTTAAAAATTCAAAGATGTAGATTAATAATAGATATTTAAAAGTATTTTGATTAAGAGTCTAAAATGTAAGTTTTAAAAGTTCTCCCAAATTGTTCAATAAGTTTACAAGTTGATTAAAAGTTTAAAAATTAATTAAAAGTTGGTTGGGAGTATAAGACGTTGGGTTGAATGCCGCCGTCTCGGTCCCTTCGACAGGTTCAGCGCCGGCCAGGAGTCTCTTCGGCAGGTTGCACGCCGGTATCGGAGACCCTTCAGCCGGTTCGACGTCCCCGAGTCCCTTCGGCTGGTTCGATGTCCCCCGAATCTGTCAGCACAATGAACATCTGGTGGGCAGGTATGGAGTCCTTTCGGACCGGGATGGGCTCTGCCGGTGCAGAGTCCTTTTGGCCTTGGGCCTGATGCAGAGACCTTTCGGCCTGGACAGAAGCAGACCGGCACGGGGGCCCTTCGGCCCGGGACAGAAGTGGGCCGGCACGGGGTCCCTTCGACCTGGGACAGAAGCGGCTGGTAAATAACGCTCCTCTAGCCAACGCCTAACTGAAACACGACAGCTGAAGCTCCTGTGGTATCCCGGCGGTGACCCTGAACAGTCCAATACGAGAACTACAGTCCCTTGTCACAGGTGGGACAGATAGTTGTTGAGGGAAAGGGTGGGTGGGGCTGGTTTGCCGCACGCTCTTTCTGCTGCCTGCGCTTGATTTCTGCATGCCCTCAGCGATGAGACTCGAGGTGCTCAGCGCCCTCCCGGATGCTCTTCCTCCATTTAGGGCGGTCTTTGGCCAGGGACTCCCAGGTGTCAATGGGGATGTTGCTTTTTATCAGAGAGGCTTTGAGGGTGTCCTTGTAATGTTTTTCTGCCCACTTTTGGCTCATTTGCCGTGAAGGAGTTCTGAGTAGAGTGCTTACTTTGGGAGTCTCGTGTCTGGCATGCGAACTATGTGCCCTGCCCAGCTGAGCTGATCAAGTGTGGTCAGTGCTTTAATGCTGGGGATGTTGGCCTGATTGAGGACACTAACATTGGTGCATTTGTCCTCCCAGGGGATTTGCAGGATCTTGCGGAGTCAATGTTGGTGATAGTTCTCCAGCGATTTGAGGTGTCTACTGTACATGGTCCATGTCTCTGAGCCATACAGGAGGGTGGGTATTACTACAGCCCTGTAGACCATGAACTTGTTGGCAGATTTAAGGGCCTGGTCTTCGAACACTCTTTTCTTCAGGCGACCGAAGTCTGCACTGGCGCACTGGAGGCGGTGTTGATCTCATTGTCAATGTCTGCTCTTGTTGATAGGAGGCTCCCGAGGTATGGGAAATGGTCTACGTTGTCCAGGGCCGTGCCGTGGATCTTGATGACTGGGGGACAGTGCTGTGCGGCGGGGACAGGCTGGTGGAGGACCTTTGTCTTATGGATGTTTAGTGTAAGGCCCATGCTTTCGTACGCCTCAGTGAATACGTTGACTATGACTTGGAGTTCAGCCTCGGTATGTGTGCAGACACAGGCGTCGTCCGCGTACTGTAGCTCGACGACAGAGGTTGGGATGGTCTTGGACTTGGCCTGGAGACGACAAAGGTTGAACAGGTTCCCACTGGTTTTGTAATTAAGTTACACTCCAGCGAGGAGCTTGTTGAGTGTGAGGTGCAACATGGCAGCAAGGAAGACTGAGAAGAGGGTTGGGGCGGAGCCTTGTTTGACCCCGGTCTGGACATGGATTGGGTCTGTAATGAATCCGTTGGTAAGGATCACAGCCTGCATGTTGTCGTGGAGCAGGCGGAGGATGGTGACGAACCTTTGGGGGCATCCGAAACGGAGGAGGGCGCTCCATAGACCCTCGCGGTTGACAGTGTCAAAGGCCTTTGTAAGGTTGAAGAAGGCCATGTATAAGTACTGGCGCTGTTCCCTGCATTTTTCTTGCAGCTGTCGCGCTGTAAAAATCATGTCAGTTGTGCCCCGTAGGGGACGAAATCCACACTGTGACTCCGGGAGAAGCTCCTCAGCCACAGGGAGAAGAGAGTTGAGCAGGACTCTGCGATGACTTTCCCAGTGGCTGGTAACAGGGAAATTCTTCTGTAGTTGCCGCAGTCGGACTTGTCCCCTTTTTTTAAAGATGGTTACGATCACTGCATCTCTGAGATCCCCCGGCATGCTCTCCTCCCTCCATGATGAGGTCATGCATTCACGCCAACAGTGCCTCTCTGCCATACTTCAGTGATTCAACGGGGATTCCATCCGCTCCTGTAGCCTTGTTGTTCTTAAGCTGTCTTATGGCTTTTTCTACCTCGTGCAGGGCTGAGGATTTACTGAAGTGTGGTGTGAGTGACTACCCTTGACATCAAGATAGCAGTTGACCAAGTGTGGCTTTAAGGAGCCCTAGTAAAATTGAAGTCGATGGGAATCAGGGGGAAAACTGTCCACTGGCTGGAGTCATACCTAACACAAAGTAAGATGGTTGTGGTTGTTGGAGGTCAATCATCACAGCCTCACGACATCGCTGCAGGAGTTCTTCAGGGCCTAGGCCCAATCATCTTCAGCTGCTTCATCAATGATCTTCTCTCCATCATAAGGTCAGAAGTGGGGATGTTCACTGATGATTGCACAGTGTTCAATTCCATTCGCAACTCCTCACATAATGAAGCAGTCTATGCCTGCATGCAAGACCTGGATGACATTCAAGCTTGGGCTGATAAGTGGCAAGTAACATTCGCACTGCACAAGTGCCAGGCAATGACTATCTCCAACAAGCGAGAGTCTAACCACTATTCCTTGACATTCAATGGCATTACCATTGCTGAATCCCCCACCATCAATATCTTGGGGGTCACCATTGACCAGAAACTTAACTGGACCAGCCACATAAATACTGTGGCAACAAGAGCAGGTCAGAGGCTTGGTATTCTATGGGAAATGTCTCACTGTCTGACTCCCCAAAGACTTTCTACAAGGCACAAGTCAGGAATGTGATGGAATGCTCTCCACTTGCCTGGATGAGTGCAGCTCCAACATAACTCAAGAAGCTCGACACCATCCAGGACAAAGCAGTCCGCTTGATTGGCACCCTATCTACAACGTTAAACATTCACTCCCTCCACCACCTACGCAACCGTGGCTGCAATGTGTAACATCTAGAAAATGCACTGCATCAAACCCCCAAGGCTTCTTCGGCAGCATCTCCCAAACCCGCGACCTCTATATGAAGGACAAAGGCAGCAAGCGCATGGGAACACCATCACCTACAAGTTCCCCTCCAAGTTGCATACCATGCCGACTTGGAAATGTATCGCCGTACCTTCATTGTCGCTGGGTTAAAATCTGCAACTCCCACCCTAACAGCCCTGAGGGAGTACCAGAAGGACTGCAGCGGTTAAAGAAGGCAGCTCACCTGCACCATCTCAAGGGCAATTGGGGATTGGCAATAAATTGAGTTTTAGTGAAGACCGATAGGAGTGACTGGGCCACCCCATTAGTTGTAGTTCCGAAGGCAGACAAAACGGTTGGGCTCTGTAGGGATTATAAAATTACCCTGAATCAAGCAGTTGATGATGAACAGTTCACTTTACCGACATCACAGGATCTGTATGCAGAACTGGCAGGAGCCAATTTCTTCACAAAACTGGATCTCTCCCACACCTATGCTTAACTCCACATTGACCAGGATAGTCAGCAGTTTCTGGCAGCCAACACACAAAGGTTTATATTCATACACTAAGTTGCCCTATTGTATCAAGTCCTCACCAAAGATATTTCAGGCTACCATGGAGCAGATCTTACAGGGAATAAATCATTGTTTGTGCAATCAAGATGATGTGTTGATAGTCACGGGCCTGGTGATTTATCTAATTTCAAAAATGCTAAAACCCTAAATACTCCTCCTCACACCGTTTATCTCATCTAATATTTCACACTCCTCCTCAACTACAATGTCTGCATCTTCCCTCTCTTTTGTGAAGACAGACGCAAATTAAGAACAAAACCAACGTTTTCTGCCTCCACACACGGATCACCTTTTTGGTCTCTCATATGCCCTACTCTTTCCTTTGTTATCATCATGCAGTGCATTTAACCTTGCCACTCATCATGGCCTCAGTGATGGCTTCTCCAATTATCTCCAGCACTGTCTTCTCCAGCGCAGTAAGGTTTTGAAGTATTGTTTCATCCTCACCTGTGTGCTGCTGCTGCTGGTGGTTGTGAGCCAGCTTCGCTTGCAAGAGAAAGGGAAGTGTGTCACTGAATGTGGTGCCTGTCATGGTTCAATAGATGACATTGTGTGCAAGGTGTGAGATGTGGGTGTGACGCTTGCAGCAGTGGCAAGTGTGTGAGGGCAAAGTGAAGGTATGATTTTGAGGTATGAGTTGTGATTGCTAGAGATTGTTGGTAGGTGAGTAATGGGTGTATGGTGCATTGAGCAGTGTGTGAGGCTAGTGGAGCAGTTGGTAGGATGTGGCATTTGAAGATGCATTCACTCACCTTGAGCACTCGTATAAGGTTTGCAGCATTTGCAGGTCCTTGGTGGCAACACACGTGGCATGGACGGCTTCTGCTATCTTCTCCCACTGCCTCTGGCATTCTGACTGGAAGTCCGCCTGCCCCCATGTGGGTAGAGGAGCAAGGCCCCTAGTGCTGCATCTGAGAAGCGCCTTCCCCTTTCTCTTCCCTGTTGCAACATAGCTGCATACAGAGTGACAATGAGGTGCTTCTGCAACAAAGCACTTCTCCTTTAAAGAAGTGCAAGGAGCCTAAGCAAAATTTTATTGGCCAGTAAACTGCAACTGATATTTCCCCCTCTTGAGCGCTAAGCCAATCAGCAGTGTGTTTAACGCTGAGCTCCATACTCCCATATTTTTGGGCCCAATCCAATTCCACCCCCTTTATGTTTTATTAAAGATAGCAGTGCACTAAATGTTCCTCTTTTATGCTCCTGGTGGATGCCTGGAGTACATGTCACAAAATTGAAATACCCTCAACAGATTATGATATTGTGTACCCTTAGCCTATGATTTTCTGTCGATTTATTTTAAGCATAATATTTACACTTGAATGCTTTAAGCCTGGCACATAACTTGGTGATGGGATTAAGGTACTAAGGGCTGCAAAAAAGTTGGGAAGGCTGACCAACATGTGGGTGGTTGGGTCCTGATGGTTTGAAAGGGGCGAATGAGTCATGACAGCTTGGATCTCATTTTCTCCCACAACGCTTAGATCTTGTTCCTTCAATACTGCAAGACTCTGCTCCTCTAATGCTCCAGAGCTTCCTCCCCAGTACTGCTAGAGCTCACACTCCTCTCTCCAAACACCCCACCTCACTCCCAGATTCCAGGACACCCTCTCTGTACTCACAAATTGCATTCCCAGCACTTCTAGATCTCGATCTCCCTACCACCACAACCAGATCTCTCAACTGTCTCCCAGTGATCCCATAATCTGTCCCAGTGTTCCTAGAACCTCTTGACTTCACTGCTCTAAGAATTTGGTACACCCTTTACCAAAGCGGCCCTGAAACTAGGAACCCCCTTTCCTGATCCACCTTTTCAGTGCTCCCAGATCCCAGAGCCATCCCCAATAATGATGTATCCTTGGTAATACTACTTGGCATAACAACCCTGTTGTTATAAAACTTTCACTGGGGTGGTCTATTTCAGGCAGTATATGCCTTTAATATGTAAATTGGGGTCCTATGTTGTGTCAAACTTTCAGCATACGCACTATTTTGCTTTTTTTTAAAAAAGGGAATGAGCTTGTTTTTAAAGACTTCTACTACGGTACAGCTCATTCCTTCCAAAATGCTTGTTATGCTTAACTCAAACAAACTGACCTTTCAGTTTCATCAATAATAAACAGTTTTACCTCTGAAATAGCTTGTACCAATGTATCCATGTAGACTTCAATTGGCAGTTGCACAGAAGCCTGAATTTCTTTCTGAACAGCCTCATTCACAATTGTCTGCACGTCTGGGTGGTTCTCAGAAACCTCTGGAACTGGCATCCTCTCTTTTATAGCTTCTGAACAACAAAACAATTCACACATATTAATTTAGAAATTGAAGCTGTCTAAAATTCCAAATAAAATTATTACAATGTAAAAACTTTTCCAGTCTGATTTTTTAAATATTTTATTTTAATTTGTGATACAAGTACACTATAGGCCTAGTCTACTCAATTTCTCCTCATAGGACAATCCCCCTATTCCAGGAATCAGTCTGGTGAACCTTCATTGCACTTCCTCTATGACAAGTCTATCCTTCCTTAGGTAAGGAGACCAAAACTGTACACAATACTCCAGGTGCGGTCTCACCAGCGCCCTATATAATTGCAGTAAGACATCTTTACACTTATATTCAAATCCTCTTGTAATAAAGGCCAACATACCATTTGCTTTCTTAATTGCTTGCTGTACCTGCATAACTTTCTGTAATTCGTGTACAGGGACACCCAGGTCCCTCTGAACACCAACATTCCCCAATCTCTCACCGTTTTAAAAAAAAATACTGTTTTTCTATTTTTCCTGCGAAAATGGATAACTTCTACATTTCTCCACATTAGATTCCATTTGCCATGTTCTTGCACACCCACTTAGCCTGTCTATAGCCCCTTGAAGTCTCTTTGCATCCTCCTCACAACTTACATTCCCACCTAGCTTTGTATCATCAACAAACTTGGATGTATTACATTTCGTCCCCTCATCCAAATCATTGATATAGATTGTGAATAGTTGAGGCCCAAGCATTGATCCTTGCAGTACCCCACTAGTTAGTCTGCCAACCTGAAAATGACCCGTTTATTCCTTCTCTCTGTTTTCTGTCCGTTAACCAATCCTCAATTCATGTTAGTAGATTACCCGAATCCCATGAGCTCTCATTTTGTTTAATAACCTCTTGTGTGGCAGCTTATCGAATGCCTTCTGAAAATCCAAATATCCACAAACACTGGTTCCCTCTTATCTATTCTGCCAGTTATAACCTCAAAAAAACAGATGTATTAAACATGATTTTTCTTTCACAAATCCATGTTGAATCTGCCCAATCCTATTCTTATTTTCTAAGTGCCCTGTTACCACGTCCTTAATAATAGATTCTAGCTTTTTCCCTACTACTGATGTAATTACTTGGATGAAGGGACCAAGTATAATGTGGCCAAGTTTGCTTATGATACAAAGATGGGTGGAAAGCAAATTGTTAGGAGGACACAAAAAATTTGCAAAGGGATATAGACAGGCTAAGTGAGTGGGCAAACATTTGGCAGATGGATTATAATGTTGGAAAATGTGAGGTTATCCACTTTGGCAGAAATAAAAAGACAGCAAATTATAATTTAAATGGAGAAAAATTGCAAAGTATTGTAGTACAGAGAGACCTGGGGGTCCTTGTGCATGAAACACAAATAGTATGCAGGTACAGCAAGTAATCAGGAAGGCAAATTAAATGTTGGCCTTTATTGCAAGGGGGATAGAGTATAAAAGCAGAGGGTTTTGGTGAGTACTGCGTGCAGTTTTGGTCTCCGTATTTAAGGAAGGATATACTTGCATTAGAGTCTGTTCAGAGAAGGTTCACTAGGTTGATTCCAGAGATGAGGGGGTTGACTTAAATGGATAGGTTGAGTTGGTTGGGCCTATACACATTGGAGTTCAGAAGAATGAGAGGTGATCTTATTGAAACTTATAAGATAATGAAGGGGCTCGACAAGGTGGATGTAGAGAGGATATTTCCACTCATAGGGGAAACTAAAACTAGGGGACATAGTCTCAGAATAAGGAGCTGCCCATTTAAAACTGAGATGTGGAGAAATGTCTTCTCTGAGGGTTGTAAATCTATGGAATTCCCTGCCCTAGAGAGCTGTGGAGGCTGGGTCATTGAATATATTTAAAGCGGAGATGGACAGATTTTTGAACGATAAGGGAGTAAAGGGATATGGGGAGCAGGCAAGGAAGTGGAGTGGAGTCCATGATCAGATCAGCCATGATCTTATTGAATGGCGGAGCAGGCTCGAGGGGCCAAATGGCCTACTCCTGCTCCTATTTCTTATGTTTTTATGTAAGACTAACTGGTCTGTAGTTTCCCGTTTTCTCTCTCCCTCATTTCTTAAATAGCGGCGTTACTTTTGTTACTTTCCAATCCGCGGAACCTTTCTAGAATCTTTGGAATTTTGGAAGATGACAACCAATGAATCCACAATCTCTATAGCCACTTCTTTCAAACCCCTAGGATGCAGGCCACCAGGTTAGCCAGAGCTCAATAAAGAATCATTCCACAGTGAGTTTCTGCATGGAAAACAAGATACATCCTGGCTATAGTGCTGAAGACCTAGACTTGAATACTAGCTTTGCCTCTAGTAAAGCTGTTCCTGCACAGCCACAACACTAGACTATACCTAAAAATGTGGAAAACTGCCCGGTTCACAAAAAGCAGGACAAATCTAACCCGGCCAATATTAGCCATCTTTCATCAGCAAAGTGATGAAAGGAGTCATCAACAGTGTTATCAAGCGGCACTTACACACCCATAACCGATGCTCAGTTTGTGTTCCACTAGGACCATGTGGCTGCAGACCTCATCATAACCTTGTTCCAAAAATGGACTGGTGAGGTGAGTGACTGCCCTTGACATCAAGGCGGCATTCGACAGAATGCAACACCAAAGAGCCTAAGGTCAATGGGGATCAGGAGGAAAATGCGCCAGTGACTGGAGTCATACCTAGCACAAAGAAAGATGGGGGTGGTTGTTGGAGGCTAATCATCTCAGCCCCAGGACATCGCTGCAGGAGTTTCTCAGGACAGCGTCCTAGCCCCAACTATCTTCAGCTACTTCATCAATGACCTTCCTTCCATCATAAGGTCAGAAGTGGGGCTGTTTGCTGATGAGTACATGGTGTTCAGCTCCATTAGCAATGTCTCAGATAATGAAGCCTGCATGCAGCAATACCTGGACAACTTCCAGGCTTGGGTTAATAAATGGCAAATAACATTCGCGTCACATAAGTGTTAGGCAATGACCATCTCCAGCAAGAGTGTCCAAACATATCCCTATGACTTTCCATGCATTACCATCGGCGAAATCCCCACCATCAACATCTTGGGGGTCGCCATTGACAAGAAATTCAACAAGACCAGCCACATAAATGCCTTAGCTACTAGATCAGGTCCGAGGTTGGATATTCTTTGGTGAGTGACTAAAGTAGTCGACAGGGGAATGTCTATGGATGTTTTTTATATGGACTTCCAGAAGGCATTTGATAACATCCAACATAAGAAACTGTTATTTTGCTGCAGTCCTTGTGGTGAAGGTACTCCCACAGTGCTGTAATGGAGGGAGTTCCAGGATTATGACCCAGTGACAATGAAGGAACGGTGATATACTTCCAAGTCAGGATGGTGTGTAACTTGGAAAGGAAAGTGGAGGTGGTGGTGTTCCCATGCGCCTGCTGCCGTTGTCCTTCTAGTGGTAGAGGTCGCGGGTTTGGGAGGTGCTGTTGAAGAAGCCTTGGTGAGTTGCTGCAGTGCATCTTGTAGATGGTACACAATGCAGCCACGGTATGTCAGTGATGGAGGGAGTGAATGTTTAAAGTAGTGGATGGGGTGCCAATCAAGCGGGCTGCTTTGTCCTGGATGGTGTCGAGCTTCTTGAATGTTGTTGGAGCTGCACTCATCCAGCCAAGTGGCGAGTATTCCATCACATTCCCGACTTGTGTCTTGTAGTTGGTGGAAAGGCTTTGGGGAGCCAGGAGGTGAGACACTTGTCACAGAATACCAAGCCTCTGACCTGATCTTGTTGCCACGATATTTGTGTGGCTGGTCCAGTTAAGATTCTGGTCAATGGTGACCCCCAGGATGTTGATGGTGGGGGATTCGGCGATGGTAATGCAGTTGAATGTCAAGGGACGATGGTTAGACTCTCGCTTGTTGGAGATAGTCATTGCCTGGCACTTGTGTGGCGTGAATGTTACTTGCCACTTATCAGCCCAAGCCTGAGTATCGTCCAGGTCTTGCTGCATGCGGGCATGAACTGCTTCATTATCTGAGGAGTTGCGAATGGGACTGAACACTGTGCAGTCATCAGAGAACATCCCCACTTCTGACCTCATGATGGAGGGAAGGTCATTGATGAAGCAACTAGGACACTGCCCTGAGAAACTCCTACAGTGATGTCTTGGGGCGGTGATGATTGACCTCCAACCACCACAACCATCTTCCTTTGTGCTAGGTATGACTCCAGCCAATGGAGAGTTTCCCCCCTGATTCCCATTTTCTTCAGTTTTACTCAGACTCCTTTTTGCCACAATCGTTTAAATACTGCCTTGATGTCAAGGGCAGTCACTCTCACCTTACCTCTGGAATTCAGCTATTTTGTCCATGTTTGGACCAAGGCTGTAATGAGGTCTGGAGCTGAGTGGTCCTGGCAGAACCCAAACTGGGCATCAGTGAGCAGGTTATTGGTGAGTAAGTGCCATTTGATAGCACTGTTGACAACACCTATCACTATCTAAGGTAGAAGCCCACGGAATTGTGGGAAAATTATTGACCTGGTTAAGAAACTGGATGAGTGGCAGGAGATAGAGAGTAGGGATAATGGATAGGTACTCAAATTGGCAGGATGTGACTAGTGGTGTCCTGCAAGGATCTCTGTATGGTCTCAACTATTCATAATATTTATTGATACTTAGATGATGGCATAGAAAGTCATATATCCAAATTTGCAGATGACACAAAGATAGGTGGCATTGTAGGCATTGTAGATAAAAGCATAAAATTACAAAGGGATATTGATCGATTAAGTGAACGTGGCAAATGGATTTCAATGCAAGCAAATATGAGTTCATCCACTTTGGACCTAAAAAGGATAGAACAGGGTACTTTCTAAATGCTGAAAAGCAAAAAACAGTGGAGGTACAAAGAGACTTGGGGGTTCAAGTACACAGATCATTAAAATGTCATGAACAGTTACAGAAAATAATCAAAAAGGCTAATGAAATGCTGACCTTTAAATCTAGAGGACTAGAGTACAAGGGGGTAGAAGTTATTATCCAGCTGTACAAAACCCTGTTAGACCACATCTGGAGTACTGAGTTCTGGGCACCACACCTTAGGAAGAATATAATATTGGCCTTGGGGGGATGCAGCGTAAGTTTACCAGAATGATACCTGGAATTCAAGGGTTAAGTTACGAGGAGCGATTACACAAATTAGGGTTGTATTCCCGAGAATTTAGAAGGTTAAGGGGTGATCTGATCGAAGTTTTCAGGATATTAAGGGGAACATTTAGGGTAGTTAGAGAGAAACTATTTCTGCTCGTTGGGGATTCTTAAACTAGGGGGCATAGTCTAAAAATTAGAGCCAGGCCTTTCAGAAGTGAAATTAGGAAACACTTCGACACACAAAGGGTGGTAGAAGTTTGGAACTCTCTTCAGCAAACAGCAACTGATGCTAGATCAATTGTTAATTATAAATTGGAGAATGATAGCTTTTTGTTAACCAAAGGTATTAAAGGATATGGGTCAAAGACTGGTATTGGAGTTGGATCGCAGATCAGCCATGATCTCATTGACTGGCGGAACAGGCTCGAGGGGATGAATGGCCTACTCCTGTTATGTTCCTATGAGTGGCTCACCTCCTAACCCCCAAATCCTCTCCACCACCTACAAGGCACCAGACAGGAATGTAATGGAATACTCTCCAATGTCTGGATGGGTGCAGCTGACACCAGTCTGCTTGATCGGCACCTCATTCACTAGCGTCAACACCCACTGCTTCCACTGGTATAATGTAGCTGCAGCGTGTACTGTCTACAGGATGCACTCTAGCACTTGTCAAGGCATGTTCAGTAGTACATCCCAAACCCACAATCTCTACCCCCTAGGACAAAGGAAGCAGGTACATGGGAATACCATCATCTCCAAGTTTCCCTCCATGTCATACACCATCTTGACTTGGACATATGTCACCATTCGTTCAATATCACTGGGTAAAAGTCCTGGAACTCCCTATCTAGCAGCATTATGGGAGCATTTTCACCATACAGACTGCAGCGTTCAAGAAAGCCCACTATCACCTCTTCAAGATGACTAAGGATGGGCAATTAAATGCCGGCCTTGCCAGCAATGCCCACATCCTGTGAATTAACATATTTTAAAAATTGCAACAAGGGCATAAATATCTTGAAGAATCAATACGATGGAAGCTTCAAGCCCCATCGGATTAAAATGAAAAGAGGAATGATACGGAAGGGATCATTTCAGGTGGAAGTTGAACTTCAACTGAAGATTGTGAAAAGTTATACTGAATATAGGTGATCCACAATTTGTGCAACCTCCACAGATAGTATGGAAATAACAAACTAATACATAGTTTTAGTAGTGTTTTCAGGGTCTATGGGCTAGAAATTGAATTGATTAGCGCCACCTATTTGCGCTTGCGAGGGGCGATACCAGAGCAGTAAAGGGTTATCGCCCCGGTGCAGTGATTTTAGTGCTGCTCGTGAACTTGATTATGCTTTTACATGCGGCATTAATATTTAGCGCCGAGCACTGTAGCGCTACTGAAACGGTGACATCAATGAGTGTGCAGTGTGCAAATTCCACTTACTTCGCCGGATTTTCCGCCTGGCGCTAATCATATCACAGAAAGCTGGCGTTTTGACCTTTGAAACAGCTCCTGGGGCGCATTCCATGACATGCACATGATTTCCAATGCTTTTTAAACCTTTGCCCAAACTTGAATAATGCTCCAAGGTTAACGCCCCAATATCACCAAAGAGAAGTGTACAATGGCTACTTTCAATGCTCCACTTCCCTCTTAGGACGCTAAAAATGAATATTGAGAAAGCCAGCGCTAAATATCACCCAGCACTATACTTATCGCCCAGGCGATGTTAGCGCCTCAAAACCGGTTATAATCAATTTTTCCCCCTATATCTTTTCAAGTTAACTTGGTACAGTGTTTAAGTACTCATTATCATGGATTGCTGAATAATGCTTAGTAGAAGCATAAAAACTGCTCCAGGTTACATTATAAATGCTTTGAGTGGAACCCTTAAACTTTAGCCCAGGTTTTTGCCACTGAACATATAAAGTGAACTGTAAGCTTTTCTGGTGATCCTGTCCTTTTAGGAATAATGCAAGAAAACAATTTGCTACTCAATTTTCTCATTTCTGTTTAATAATAGGCTTTGTTCTCAAAGGACATAAACAACCCACCTAGAATGAGAAAAACCTTTTAAACTGTCGATATAAAATGCTAACATCCTCTAAACATCCACAAGGCAATACTTGTTTTTCATGAAGTATAAGGGATATGGATACCTTAGTCCACTACCCTGTGTACTGACGGGATTTCATCTTGCTCCTCATCATCTAATGGATCCGTACTTCTTGCAGCTCACCCTTATCAAGCCGCATTTATTCTCTCTTAATCCAACTACATCACTGGGGTGATCAAGATATCTGAAATGATGTTTTAACAGACTAAAGAGACGCTCTTTATTTCTGGTTTGTGACTGTGCATCATTGTCAGCCCTTTCTTGAAAGTTAAGAGGTTTCACACAGATATCATAGGCCATGTCAGAAGCTGATAATGTGTATCTTCCAGGAGTCAACCTTAAAATCTCGTTTCCTCCTGAAACAATGAGGAGGCGTGCATCATGAATACTCCCTGGAAAATGAGGATTCATATATACTATGTTCTAACAATGTTTAGAGACCATTTGGATGTTCATATGACAGTACCCATTGGACATTACATCATGTACAGATGGACTTTTGATGTGTGGTCAATGGTACATTACAACAACAAGTATTTGTATTGCGCCTTTTAAGGTAGTGAAACATCCCAAGGCGCTTCACAGGAGTATTATGAGATTTTTAAAATTGACACTGAGCCACATAAGGAGAAATTAGGGCGGGTGACCAAAAGCTTGTTCAAAGAGGTAGGTTTTAAGAAGGGTCCTGAAGGAGGAAAGAGAGGAGAGAGGTGAAAAAATTTAGGCAGGGAATTCCAGAGCTTAGGGCCTAGGCAACAGAAGGCACAGCCATTTGAGGATGCGTTCATCATTAATACTCCCTGGAAAATGAGGTTTCACATACAGTATGTTCTAGCAATGGTCAGAGACCATTTGGGAGATTACAGAGATAGAGAGGGGCAAGGCCATAGAGGGATTTGAAAACTAGGATGAGAATTTTGAAATCGAGGCGTTGCTTAATCAGGAGCCAATGTAGGTCAGCGAGCACAGGGGTGATTGCTACGAGTTAGGGCACGGGCAGCCGAGCTTTGGATCACCTCCAGTTTATGTAGGGTAAAAAGTGGAAGGCCAGCCAGCAGTGCATTGGAATGGTCAAGTCTAGAGGCAAAAAAGGCATGGGTGAGGGTTTGAGAATGCCACACAATTTGAATCAACCTCTCCATTTGCTCCTTTATACCAGAGTTTACTTTAATATATATTGATTGATGCATGATCAAACAGAGCATCTATTACCTTTTTGATGCAGCGGTATACTGCACCTTAAGTGACCTCGACTGCTAGTGCCTGAAAGCACTCATTGGGTGGAGAAATTTAATGTAATGATGAATTTCACTTCAAATAACAGTGCCATTCAGAATGTGCTCTTTGGCTGCAAGAGCTAGTAGGGGTCAATGATCATGATCTTGGAGAGATCCGGGTGGTTTGCAGGTAGGGTGCGGAGTGTGCAAGGTATTACAACTATTGGACAGACTGGATGTACCAGTTGGTCTTTTCCTGTCCATCATTATTTCTATGTTCGTATGTATCAGGCACTGCACAAACTAGTCTTTCAGCTAGTTGGCCCGTGATATAATGACTGGATTGGAAAAAGCAAGCACTTGATTTTTGTGTCCTTGAATCTCTCTGCCATCCTTTCCTGCTCTCCTCGTGAAGGGTCATACACTGGAAATGTTAATCCTATGTTTCTCTCTCCAAAGATGCTGCCTGAGCTACTGAGTCTTTCCAGCATTTTTTGTTTTTAACCTAGGCTGCAATATTCAGTAAATGTTTTCTTGTTGAAAATTTTGAGTTCACTCATACTTAACCATTCTTCAAATGTTTGTGGCTCCCTCTGCTGATTTAAAACCTGCTTTAAATGTAAGTCATTGAAATGTTATACCTACCTAGGTCTAAAGGTGTTAAATCTTTCTTGTCTGCTTCTTGATCTGTTACAGCTTCAATCTTTTCTGGATCTACTTCTGGAACAAGTTCATCTATTTATAAATAAAACACAAAAAAGCTCTTACAATTATATAAAATGTACACTCTCAAATATAATACAATTGTACTTTTCCGCTTTATTGTGGAAATACCTTTGCAAATAAAAGGATTTGAATGTTAGCCATTGGGAATACACTGACAGTTTACAGATGGAGTTTGCATTTTTCTATAAATGTATAAATATAAAGTTATAGGGCTCAAAATTGGCCATGACTTGCTCCAATTTTTTTTGGAGTAAGTTAGTTTTTCTGGCGTAAGTTTAAAAAACGCCACTTTCCCTAATCAACTTGCTCCAGAGTAACTCAAGTTAGGTACGATATTTTTTTAGTTGAGTTTTTTTTTCAAAAGGGGGCATTCCCAGTCACTTACGGCAGTTTTGACCATTTATGCCACTTTGGCCAGTTAAAGCTTACTCCAAATCGACTTAGGTCAGCGTATGTGGCCTGCTCTGAAAAACCTTGCGGGCAGTTAAGAAATCGGCGCACATTAGTACAACGGCGGACATTCGGCCTGGGATAGAGGTGGGAAGGGAACCGGAGAGGACCTGAAACTAAGCAATCAAGCACCAAACATTGCAAGAAAAAGCTCAAACAATTAAAATACTCATAGAAATCAAGTAAATCCTACTTTAATCTTTAAAGTCGGCCCGGGAAAGCAGCGGGTCGGCCTGTGCATGAGGCCATTCGGCCTGGGATAGAGTTGGCTGCAAATGAACAGGGAGGTGCGGATGCAGAGTGACCGAACGCGGCATCGATGGGGGTGGGGGTGGGGGAGAGAGAGTGAGAGATGCTGCCCTTTAAATCAACGGGGGGGGGGGCGGGGAAAGCAGAGCGACAGAACACGACATCGGTGGGGGGTGGGGGGGAAGAGATAGAGCGAGAGATGCTGGCCTTGATATCACCGGTGGGGGGGAGAAAGGTGAAGCAGAGCGACTGAACGCAGCATCGGTGGGGGGTGAGGGGAGAGAGAGAGAAAGAGATTACCTTTAAAAATGGCCGAGTGCTAAGTTTCGGCGCTACTGGGCATGCGGCACATCGGACCTGACACCAACGCGCATGCGGAGAGCGGCAGGCAGAGTTTCTGACACGGGGCCTTATCTCCGCCCCCCCCCTAATCGACTGGCCAGGCTGCGCCAAGCCACGGGACATGCAGCAGAGCGGCCAGGATGGGGGCACATTTTTTCGCCGCTGTTTTCAGCGCACAAAGTCGGTGCATCTCGGGTGAGTGTGCCGAAAAAAGGGGTTGGGGAAAATTGAGCCCATAACAAGCACAAATATATTTTTGATCACATTTTGTAGATATTCTTTATCGAGTTAGGAATAAACATATTTTACTACAGTTCAACTGGTTATTCATGCATAGAATAAATGGTTCTTTTTCACATTATACAGTTTCAGATCTGAACATTGATATAAAGATAGCTGCACTTGCAAAATGGCAATTTGTTGTGATCCAAAAAGATATAAAAAAAGACATACTTTTCCGCTGGCTCCCTGAAAGTAGCTGTGGGAATGAACAGGTGGAGGTGTGGCACGTTGAAGATGCCATTATATTTGAAGAATGAAGAAAACCCTATCAAGAAGATAATCCTTTTTCTTCACACCAGGCATCATTTACGGACAACAATATTTAACATTTAAAAAATCCCAAGGTACTTTCACAGTGACACGAAGAATAAAGGATGCCGAGCTAAAGAAGAATTAAGAGGGGTGCCCAAAACGTGGTCAAAAAGGTGAATTTTAAAGGCCGAGAGGGAGCTAAAAAGGCAGAGGGGTATAGAGAGGAAACTAAGCAATAGAAGGAGTAGGCCATTCGGCACCTCAAGCCTCCATTCAATAAGATCATGGCTGATCTCGTACCTCAACTACATTATCCCCATATCCCTTCAATCCCTTAATACCCCAAAATTATTAAGTGTGAACAAAGGCATATGAAAGTAGGGAAGAAGGGGATGTACAAAAGGCTGGACTCAGAGGAAGAAAGTTCGGAGTGAGGGGTTAAAGGGCTGGAGGAGGTTCGAGCCAGATGATGAACCCTGGTTCAATGAGGAATAACAACAACAACTTTTATTTATATAGCACCTTTAATGTAGTAAAACGTTCCAAGGCGTTTCACAGCTGTGTTCTAAGACAAAACAGATAAATTTGACACTGAGCCACATAAGAAGACATTACGGCAAATGACCAAAAGCTTGTTTAAAAAGGTAGGTTTTAAGGAGCGACTTAAAGGAGGAAAGAGAGGCAGAGAGACGGAGAAGTTTAGGGAGGGAGTTCCAGAGCTTAGGGCCCAAACAGCTGAAAACACGGCCACCGATGGTTCAGAAGTTATAATCAGGGATGCTCAAGAGGACAGAATTTGAGAAACGCAGACATCGCGTGGGGTGTGAGGCTGAAAGAGATTACAGAGATAGGGAGGGGCGAGGCCATGGAGGGATTTGTAAATAAGGATGAAAATTTTGAAATCGAGGTGTTGCTTAACCGGGAGCCAATGTAGGTCAGCGTGCACAGGGGTGATTGGTGATCGGGACTTGGTGCGAGGTAGGACACGGGCTGCTGAGTTTTGGATAACCTCAAGTTTACGCAGTGTGGAATGTGGGAGGCCAGCCAGGAGTACATTGGAGTAGTCCAGTCCAGAGGTACAAAGGCATGGATGAGGGTTTCAGCAGCAGAAGAGCAGAGGCAAGAGTATGGGGCAGGCAATGTTACGGAGGTGGAAATAGGCGGTTTTAGTTATGCTGCGGATATGTGGCCGGAAACTCATTTCAGGGTCAAATATGATGCCGAGGTTGCGAACAGTCTGGGCTAGCCTCAGATAGATGCTAGGGAGAGGGATGGAGTCAGTGGCTAGGGAACGCAGTTTGTGGCAGGGACCAAAGACAATGGCTTTGGTCTTCCCAATATTTAATTGGAGAAAATTTCTGCTCATCCAGTACTGGATGTTGGATAAGCAGCCTGACAATTTAGAGACCATGGAGGGGTCGAGAGAAGTGGTATAGAGATAGAGCTGGGTGCCGTCGGCGTACATGTGTAAACTAACTCAAGTGTTTTCAGATGATATCGCCAAGGGGCAACATATAGATGAGAAATATGAGGGGGCCAAAGATAGATCTTTGGGGGACACCAAAGGTTACGATGCGGGAGTGGGAAGAGAAGCCTTTGCAGGAGATTTTCTGGCCACAATTAGATTGATAAGAATGGAACCCAGCGAGTGAGGTCCCACCCAGCTGGACGATGGTGGAGAGGTGTTGGAGGAGAATGGAGTGGCCAACAGTGTCAAAGACTGCAGGCAGGTCCAGGATGAGGAGGAATACTTTACCTTTGTCACAGTCACAAAGGATGTCATTTGTGATTTTGATGAGAGCCATTTCAGTACTGTGGCAGAGGTGGAAACCAGATTGAAGGGATTCAAACATGGAGTTCTGGGAAAGATGGGCACGGATTTGGGAGGCGACAACATGTTCATCGACTTTGGAGAGGAAAGGGAAGTTGGAGATGGGGTGGTAGCTAGCAAGCACAGGGGGGTCAAGAATTGTTTTTCTGAGAGGGGTGATGACCGCAGATTTGAAGGAGAGGGGACAGTACCTGAGGAGAGAGAACTGTTAACAATGTTGGCTAACCTGGGAGCCAAAAAATGAAGTTGGGTGGTCAGCAGTTTAGTGGGAATAGGGTCATGGGAGAAGGAAGTGGGTTTCATGGACAAGATGAGCGTGGAGAGGTCGAGAGGGGAAATCAGACAGAAACTAGACAATGATGCAAGTTTAGGGCTAGGGCAGGGGGGAGCGTCAGAGGAAGTTTGGCCCGATGGGCTAGGGAAGAAGTCCATGAGCTCCTCACACTTATTGTTGAAGGTGAATGAGGTGGAGACAAGGGAGAGGGGTTTAAGAAGACAGTTAACAGTTAACAGGGCCTGATGGACTGCATCCCAGAGTACTTAAGGAGGTGGCCTTGGAAATAGTGGATGCATTGACAGTCATTTTCCAACATTCCATTGACTCTGGATCAGTTCCTATGGAGTGGAGGGTAGCCAATGTAACCCCACTTTTTAAAAAAGGAGGGAGAGAGATAACAGGGAATTATAGACCGGTCAGCCTGACATCGGTAGTGGGTAAAATTATGGAATCAATTATTAAGGATGTCATAGCAGTGCATTTGGAAAGAGGTGACATGATAGGTCCAAGTCAGCATGGATTTGTGAAAGGGAAATCATGCTTGACAAATCTTCTGGAATTTTTTGAGGATGTTTCCAGTAGAGTGGACAAGGGAGAACCAGTTGATCTGGTATATTTGGACTTTCAGAAGGCTTTCGACAAGGTCCCACACAAGAGATTAATGTGCAAAGTTAAAGCACATGGGATTGGGGGTAGTGTGCTGACGTGGATTGAGAACTGGTTGTCAGACAGGAAGCAAAGAGTAGGAGTAAATGGGGACTTTTCAGAATGGCAGGCAGTGACTAGTGGGGTACCGCAAGGTTCTGTGTTGGGGCCCCAGCTGTTTACACTGTACATTAATGATTTAGACGAGGGGATTAAATGTAGTATCTCCAAATTTGCGGAAGACACTAAGTTGGGTGGCAGTGTGAGCTGCGAGGAGGATGCTATGAGCTGCAGAGCGACTTGGATAGGTTAGGTGAGTGGGCAAATGCATGGCAGATGAAGTATAATGTGGATAAATGTGAGGTTATCCACTTTGGTGGTAAAAACAGAGAGACAGACTATTATCTGAATGGTGACAGATTAGGAAAAGGGGAGGTGCAACGAGACCTGGGTGTCATGGTACATCAGTCATTGAAGGTTGACATGCAGGTACAGCAGGCGGTTAAGAAAGCAAATGGCATGTTGGCCTTCATAGCGAGGGGATTTGAGTACAGGGGCAGGGAGGTGTTGCTACAGTTGTACAGGGCCTTTGTGAGGCCACACCTGGAGTATTGTGTACAGTTTTGGTCTCCTAACCTGAGGAAGGACATTCTTGCTATTGAGGGAGTGCAGCGAAGGTTCACCAGACTGATTCCCGGGATGGCGGGACTGACCTATCAAGAAAGACTGGATCAACTGGGCTTGTATTCACTGGAGTTCAGAAGAATGAGAGGGGACCTCATAGAAACGTTTAAAATTCTGACGGGGTTAGACAGGTTAGATGCAGGAAGAATGTTCCCAATGTTGGGGAAGTCCAGAACCAGGGGACACAGTCTAAGGATAAGGGGTAAGCCATTTAGGACTGAGATGAGGAGGAACTTCTTCACCCAGAGAGTGGTGAACCTGTGGAATTCTCTACCACAGAAAGTTGTTGAGGCCAATTCACTAAATATATTCAAAAAGGAGTTAGATGAAGTCCTTACTACTAGGGGGATCAAGGGGTATGGTGAGAAAGCAGGAATGGGGTACTGAAGTTGCATGTTCAGCCATGAACTCATTGAATGGCGGTGCAGGCTAGAAGGGCCGAATGGTCTACTCCTGCACCTATTTTCTATGTTTCTATGTTTCTAAAGAATAGTGCTAGCTACCACCCCATCTGCAACCTCCCTTTCCTCTCCAAAGTCCATGAATATGTTGTCTTTGCATTCCAGAATGATCCTGGAATAGTGAGCAGTTTTTGCAGACAAGAGTAGCAGCTGATAATGCTTTATGTGGTTGAGCCAGATCTGGCGGTGAATGGCTAAACCAGTTGTCCGTCACATCCGGGCCCCTTGGACTTGGGGGAGCAAAGATGAGGGCTGTACCGGGGGAACGGCCAGGGTGAGAGAGAGTAAAGATTTAACAAGGACTAGGGAATTAAAGGTGGTGGTGAGGGTGTGGTTGAGCAGATCGGTGGTTGCAGAAAGGTCATGGTGAAAGGAGGGCCAAAGGCTGGACAGTTTGGAGTTGATAAGTGCAGTAATAAGAAAGTTTGCAGAGCGTTTTTTCCAGTGGTGGATGCAGAATGAAGTAGGATTGGGTGGGGGAAGAGGGGTGTGGGTGGAGGACAATACAAGGAAATGGTCAGAGATGGCCTTATCTGTAATTGGCATTGTAGGAATAGTGAGGCCACGAGAGATGGCAATTTCAAGGGAGTGGCCGTGAATATGGGTTGAGGAATTCACATGGAGGGAGAGATTAAGGGAGGGCAGGGGGATAGTGAACTCAGAATGTAGAACAGCATGTCAGGAGCAGCACTAGACTACCTGAAAATGAGGTTCAACCCGGTAAAGCTACAACATAGGACGACATGCATGCTAAGCAGCGCAAACAGCATGCTATCCAGATCTAAGCGATCCCACAACCATCGAATCGGGTCAAAGCTCTGCATTCCTGCCACATCCAGTTACAAAAGGTGGTGGACAATTAAGCAAGTAATGGGAGCAGGAGGATCGCTGAACATCTCCATCCTCAATGAGGGCGGAGCCCAACACGCAAGTGCGAAAGATAAGGATAAAGCATTTGAAAACATCTTCCGCCAGAAGTGCCGAGTAGATGATCCATCTCAGTTTCCTCCTGAGGTCCCCACCAGCCTTATTCCAAACATAGACAAAAGAGCTGAATTACAGAAGTGAGGTGAGAGCGACTGCTCTTGACATTAAGGCAGCATTCAGCCGAGTGTGGCACCAACGAGCCCTAGTAAAACTGAAGTCAATGGGGATTAGGAGGAAAACTCACCAGTAGTTGGAGTCAAACCCAGCACAAAGGAAGATGGTTGTTCTTGTTGGAGACCAATCATCTGAGCCCCAGAATATCACTACAAGAGTTCCTCAAAGCAGTGTCTTAGCTCCTTCATCAGAAGGTCAGAGTGGGGATGTTACACAATGTTCAGCTCCATTAATAATTCCTTAGATAATGAAATAGTGCATGCCCACATGCAACAAGACCTGGACAACATCCAGGCCTGGGCTGATAAGGGACAAGTAACAAGCGTCAGGCAATGACCATCTCCAACAAGGGAGAGTCTGAAGGGGTTAAAAGTTAGATTAGCGGCTTAACTGACTAGCTGGCTGATGTAATCAAGGAGAAGTCTGGCAAAAACAAAGACAGTTGCTGACAGTTGAAAAGAGCAGATTACACGATGATTGGGGCCATGCATTGAACAATGAGCCGCCAATCAAGAACAGGGCAAATGAGATAAAACAAGATGTGTTTGTGAAGAGGTGATTAAGTGTACGTAAATTGGATAAAAGCTAAAGAGTAGAACAATGGTAAATGTGGAAACAGGGCAAATGAGATAAAACAAGATGTGTTTTGTGGAGATGTGATTAAGGGTATGTGCCTTGGATAATTAATTGGCCAAGTCCCGAAGATTGTATATAAACCAAATGCTCAAATGTAAAAGTTAGACTCTCTCCTCAGCTGCGGCTGAGGGTGCCTCTCCCTGTACATACTTGAATAAAGATTGCTTGAAACCAGTACACTCTCATCTCCGTCTGCATTGAGGCAGAGAGAAAAAACCCCAACAGAGTCTAACCACCTTCCTTTGACATTCAACAGCATTACCAACGCTGAATCCCCCACAAATCAACATCCTGAGAGCCGCTACTGACCAGAAACTCAACTGGACTAGCCACATAAACACAGCGCCTACTAGAGCAGATCAGAGGCTGGGTATTCTGCGCTGTGGGAGTACATCATCATCATCATAGGCAGTCCCTCGGAATCGAGGAAGACTTGCTTCCACTCTTAAAATGAGTCCTTAGGTGGCTGAACAGTCCAATACAAGAACCACAGTCCCTGTCACCGGTGGGACAGATAGCTGTTGAGGGTAAGGGAGGGTGGGACAGGTTTACCGCACGCTCTTTCCGTTACCTGCTCCTGATTTCTGCATGCTCTCGGCGTTGAGACTCGACGTGCTCAGCGCCCTCCTGGATGCACTTCCTCCTCTTAGGGCGGTCTTTGGCCAGGGACTCCCAGGTGTCAGTGGGGATGCTGCACTTTATCAGGGAGGCTTTGAGGGTGTCCTTGTAACGTTTCCTCTGCCCACCTTTGGCCTGTTTGCCGTGAAGAAGCTCCAAGTAGAGCGCTTGCTTTGGGAGTCTCGTGTCTGGCATGCGGACAATGTGGCCTGCCCAGCGGAGCAGATCAAGTGCAGTCAGTGCTTCAATGCTGGGGATGTTGGCCTGGTCGACGACGCTAATGTGGGAGTACATTCATCAGATGAACTGCGACAGTTCAAGAATAAGGCTCATCATCACCTTTTCAAGGGCAACTACGATTCGCCAATCAATCCTGGTATTGCTAGCGACACCCACATCCCCAGAATGAATGAAAAAAAAACACCCACAGTCCATACACGTCTCCAATGATAGATAGCAGTATGGAAGACATTTTCCTTTTTCATGATACACATCATAGGCGAGGATGACTTGCTAACATGCCAAAAAGGAATGAGTTCACAGGTGTTTCAATGAAGGACCTAATATTCCAGGTCCCGAACAACATTTTGGAGGGTGGAAGATGCCTGTGCTTGGATTTTTTTAATGTGTGGTGGCTGTTGCACACAATGATACTACATGATTGGTCAATGCTGAGGGAATCTTCTGTTAGTGTGGAGGGTGCAAAGTTGACCAGACTAATAGAATGATGAAGTTAGCTGATGCAAATGCACACCAATGGGAGAGAGATGAACAGTGATTAGCTATACCACTTGGCATTTAGGAAGGTGTGACACCACATCCTGGATCAATGGTCAGTACTTCTTTGGGCATTAAGGTGGAGCATCTTGAAGTAAAAGGAGCCCAGTTGGCATGGATAAACTGAAGGCTGGGGTGGAGCAGTGTTGGTTTCAGAAAGTGCAGGCACTAGTATAGTCAGTTTGGTGCTTTATTCAATTTTCACCATAATTATTCTCTAGAACTGTTCAACCCAATATGTACAAGTGGAGAACCTGAGGCAAATTCAACATATGGTGGTGTCCTGCTTGGCCAACATGCATCAGAGGCATTTGATGCAAAGATTTAAGCTCTCTTTGAAAGGATTGAGAAAGGAGCAAGCTATCTTCGAAGTGTGCTCTATATATATAATGAATGTGTCTGACATGATGTCATGATGTTCAGACTGTCTTAAAAACTAGAATATTCCTTTTTTCAATCCTCTTAAACAGAAGTTGTCATTTTTATTATTCCTCCTCCTCCTGCCAAGGATAAGCGCACTTATGCCAGTTCACTTCAGTGATGTCTGGAATGAAGAAGAATGTGTTAAAATAATAAAATCATATTTATGTTTTATGTAAATTTTGTTACTGCCATGCTATTATCTTTGATTTGTAAATCAGTCTATGAAAATCTATTAATGTTACTTGTGTATTGTAGGACACAGATTAACAAATTTCAACTTGTAATTGCTGTTCCTATATCTAAACTAAGTTGTAATGCTACATTTTGCTGAGAAAATTAAGTGTAGGTTAAATAAGCTTATGAAAACTTTGGGAAGTGTACTCTAATCATCAGTAAGAATGTATGCTGCTAGACTGAAACTGTACCTTTACTGGTAGAGACATCTTCACTTCTCTCATCTTCCTCAGCTATACCTACAGTCTCCACATTTAATTCCCGAGCTAGTAGCCAGTCAAGTTCAGCTGTAGAAGACAATCACTCATAAGAAATACAGTCTGATCTCTAGCAACATGTAATCTTTTTATTGTAATGCATAGTCTGAAATAGTAAATAATGTGTATGAAAAAGACCTGGCTTGCTCTGAACATTTTCTAGTTAAAGCAAAATACCCCTGGTATTCTATAATTAGCACTGGAGTAAGATTCAAGCATTCAAGCTGTTTTGTCAATGTCAATATTAGGTTAACAAATTAATGTCAAAGTTGCTTACAATACAATACCATGATGACTAAGTAAAACAATATTAAGGAGCTTCAAGATAATTGAAATGTATAAAACAACTTAACTTTACATGTTCTTAGAACTACCAAAATAAAATTTAAAAATGCACTAGTGAACCTCCCAATAAGTAGGACGATACACCATTTTATGATGATGAGTTATATAATGTAACACAGAAATTGGGCTAAAAATTCAGTATAGCCCGGCTTGAGCCGCTGACACCGCCTGGTTGCTAACTTTAGCATCGGGCAATGTTTACCCCCTCCAACCGGGACATTCAGGTTTAGCACCCCAAGAGGGGAGTGGAGTGCCAAGGAAAGCGTTCCACATTCGTCTTAGGGTGCTAACCCTGATTCCTGGGGCAATAGCGCAACTGAAGCTCTGGCACTAGGAAATCGGCATCCTATCGCCTAATGGGGAGGTCCGATGGATTACCTGAAAACTAGAAAAAAATGGACCGGAACTCCTTTGAAAACTGTTGCACACCAATCAAGGTGAAATAAGTGCACAATAACTAAATGGAAATGCAAAAATCGCAACTTATGGACACCCCCACCTGGTCAGCCATCTCCTTAGTGCCCCGGTATGTCGGGAAATGCCTGCTTTTCCTGTTGCGATTAGTGGCAGGCACTAAGGCAGGCGAACCCAATGAAGTTCCTGACCACGACGCTAATGGAGCGTTGCATGCGCATCTATGTCACTAGAGTGCACAGCGCTAACTGTTAGTGCCACCGGTGAACCTCTACTGATGTTCCTGGGAGGCGCTGACAGCGCGGTACTCCGGCGGTAACAGGTGGCACGAAGCAATCACATTTTTAGCCCAATGTATTTGTAATGAAATAGTTGATCCCTGCAGCAGTGCTCATGGACAAAAACAAATGGTGTCTTTCTTCCTTGTGTGCATATTCTAGACTACTCCAGTGTAATACTGAGGGAGTTCTGACAGAGGAGACATTAAAGTTCTATCCGTCTCTTCTTCTAGTTCAGGTGGACGTTAAAGAGCCTATGGCACTCTCCAAGAAAACCAGTTTTTCCAGTGTCCTAGCTAACCAATGCCAAAAATACAGATGAAATTGTGTTTATCAGATGTTACTGGCATAGAATAGGTGTTGGGTTTACATAGAAACATAGAAAATAGGTGCAGGAGTAGCCATTCAGCCCTTCGAGCCTGCACCGTCATTCAATGGCTGATCATGGCTGATCATTCCCTCAGTACCCCTTTCCTGCTTTCTCTCCATACCCCTTGATCCCCTTAGCCGCAAGGGCCATATCTAACTCCCTCTTGAATATATCCAATGAACTGGCATCAACAACTCTCTGCGGCAGGGAATTCCATAGGTTAACAACTCTCTGTGAAGAAGCTTCTCCTCATCTCAGTTCCAAATGGCCTACCCCTTATCCTAAGACTATGTCCCCTGGTTCTGGACTTCCCCAACATCGGGAACATTCTTCCCGCATCTAACCTGTCCAGTCCCATCAGAATCTTATACGTTTCTATGAGATCCCCTCTCATCCTTCTAAACTCCAGTGAGTAAAGGCCCAGTTGATCCAGTCTCTCCTCATATGACAGTCCAGCCATCCCTGGAATCAGTCTGGTGAACCTTCACTGCACTCCCTCAATAGCAAGAACATCCTTCCTCAGATTAGGAGACCAAAACTGTATACAATATTCCAGGTGAGGCCTCACTAAGGCCATGTACAACTGCAATAAGATCCCCCTGCTCCTATACTCAAATACCCTAGCTATGAAGGCTAACATGCCATTTGCCTTCTTCACCGCCTGCTGTACCTGCATGTCCACTTTCAGTGACTGATAAACCATGGCACCCAGGTCTCGTTGCACCTCCCCTTTTCCTAATCTGCCGCCATCCAGATAATATTCTGCCTTGGTGTTTTTGCCCCCAAAATGGATAACCTCACATTTATCCACATTATACTGCATCTGCCATGCATTTGCCCACTCACCTAACCTGTCCAAGTCACCCTGCAGCCTCTTAGCATCCTCCTCACAGCTCACACCGCCACCCAGTTTAGTGTCATCCGCAAACTTGGAGATATTACACTCAATTACTTCATCTAATTCGTTAATGTATATTGTAAAGAGCTGGGGTCCCAGCACTGAGCCCTGCGGCACTCCACTAGTCACTGCCTGCCATTCTGAAAAGGACCCGTTTATCCCGACTCTCTGCTTCCTGTCTGCCAACCAGTTTTCTATCCACGTCAGTACATTACCCCCAATACCATGCGCTTTGATTTTGCACACCAATCTCTTGTGCGGGACCTTGTCAAAAGCCTTTTGAAAGTCCAAATACACCACATCCACTGGTTCTCCCTTGTCCACTGCTGGTCACATCCTCAAAAAATTCCAGAAGATTTGTCAAGCATGATTTCCCTTTCATAAATCCATGCTGACTTGGTCCGATCCTGTCACTGCTTTCCAAATGCGCTGCTATCTCATCCTTAATGATTGTTTCCAACATCTTCCCCACTACTGATGTCAGGGCTAACCGCATTATAATTACCCGTTTTCTCTCTCCCTCCTTTTTTTAAAAGTGGTGTTACATTAGCTACCCTCCAGTCCATAGGAACTGATCCAGAATCGATAGACTGTTGGAAAATGATTACCAATGCATCTACTATTTCTAGGGCCACTTTCTTAAGTACTCTGAGATGCAGACTATCAGGCCCTGGCGATTTATCGGCCTTCAATCCCATCAATTTCCCGAACACAATTTCCTGACTAATAAGGATTTCGATCAGTTCCTCCTTTTCACGAGACCCTCGAACCGCTAGTATTTCCGGAAGGTTATTTGTGTCTTCCTTAGTGAAGACAGAACCGAAGTATTTGTTTAATTGGTCTGCCATTTCTTTATTCCCCATTATAAATTCTTATACAATGGTCATTACTTATACAATGGTTACTGTACTTAAAAAGTAAATCATTCTGTGTGATAAGGTACTATACAATTAACAAGTCTTTCTTTCTGTAGCTGTTTCTCTGATTGTTTCTAATTCTTTGTGTCCCACTTTCTGTTTTTCTGATTACCTTTACTCTCTCTTCCTCTGTGGCTGTCACACATTTTTCATCATGATTTTTGAATCTCTCCATTTGTATTCACTTGATTATTCATCTTTTCTGAAAGTCTCTCTTGCTATTGGTATCATTTTTTTTCTGTATTATTAGTGTATGACTCTCAAATTCTATGTCTTAATTTTTAACGCCCAGACTATGCAACAAGCTTGCAGCCAACAGTAGCAATCAAGTGTCATGATGGGGATAGGCTGTCTAGGAGCTAGTACTGAAACTGAAATGTTTGACTGGGGATTGAGGTGTAGAGTGCTCCTCTGGGCCCCTCATGGCAAGTTTTAGACCACCCGCCCCACCCCGCTGATTGCCATGGAAGCCCATCCACTTCCTATCCCTGCACTTACCTTGGGCCTGGCAGACAGTGTCCAAGATGCTTGATAGTAATTGCCGGGTAACCATTTTCAGTCAACTTACTGAAGTTTGTGGTCAGGAAGTCGGCCAGCGCCATGTTAATAAATTCCAGATACTAAAATTGGCTGCGTCTCCTGCTCTCAAGGGTTAAAATTAACCCAACAGAGTGGAAAACAAATGTAAAGACAATTACAGTACAAAGGACAAAATTTACATGTATTAAAATCGCTATGTTCTATCAACTGTCAACATTCCATGTAAATTATGTCCCCACTCAAATTTTTGCAGTAGTCTGTAATGCCTGCCAGTGGCATTCACGGGAGTAACATCCCTTCCTTACTTTTTATTTTTCAGTCACAAAAAGTGTAAGCTGTGGCTCAGTGGGTAGCTTGCTCGCCTCTGAGTCAGAAGGTTGTGGGTTCAAATGCCACTCCAAGGACTTGAACACAAAAAAATCTCAGCTGACACTCCAGTGCAGTGCTGAGGGAGTGCTGCACTGTCGCAGGTGCCGTTTTTCAGATGAGACGTTAAACTGAGGCCCTGTCTGCTCTCTCAGGTGGATGTAAAAGATCCCATGGCACTATTTAGAAGAAGAGCAGGGGAGTTATCCCTCGTGCCCTGGCCAATATTTATCCCTGTTTAGAGATAGATAGATTTTTGAATGATAAGGGAGTCAAGGGTTATGCGGAGCGAGCAGGGAAGTGGAGTTGAGGCCAGGACCAGATCAGCCATGATCTTATTGAATGGTGGAGCAGGCTTAAGGGGCCAAATGGCCTACTCCTGCTCCTATTTCTTATTTTCTTATGTAACACTTATTCTCCCAGGTGTATCGAACTGTCTGCTTGATTGCTCACAATGCATGCTTCCACTTCATACTTAAAAAACACAGCTCACAATTTTTCAGTTAAGAGATATCCCAATAGTTAAGTAGGTTTACATAAATGGGTAGGTTAGTCATACAGATCAGGAAGCACCCAGGCTTTTGTCAATTTTATTGATCTCCAGTTGAGGTGGTGCTGGAGGTGCAATAAATTTGCCTCAATGCCCCTGTGCTAAGGAATGGATTAATCAGCATGATTTCTTAGTTGTAATCAATTGAAAGTGCACATGTGAATTTCTAGTGAGTACTGGATGGGGTCAGCTGGCTAGCTTTCTGACATTCAATGTCATAATGGTCACTTGGGCAAGATACCCGCAGGCATCCAGCACTTGTGCAACTGTACTCCAGCAATGGGACAACAACTTCAAAAATTGGCAAGACATAAAAAATTCAGTGGAATCTGACTGTTTATAAAAATAAACTCCATTGAACATAAATATTGAATGATAAATAACCATTTGGTATTTCCTACATTACAACAGTGACTACACTTTAAAAGTACAGGTACTTCATCGGCTGTAAAGTACTTTGGGACACTCAGGACATGAAAGGCACTATAGAAATGCAAGACTTTCTTTTTAGCCTATTAAGTCCACTATTAAAACAGATCCCACCTTTTGAACTCCACTCCACCTATTAATATCCTGAGGGAAAGGCAAAGGCATAGATTTTAAAATAGTGCCCAAAATGGATGTGAAGTGCGTGGGGTATCCACCATGTCCACCTGAAGCCGATACCGCAGGCATGTGCCATTTTGAGGTGCGTGCCTCACTTCTATAGTAAACTCAAGCTACTCACGTTTGTAATTGACAGCTCATCCATTCGGGGGTGGGAAATCCAAATTTAAAGGCAGTTTGCAACCTCTTAAAGGGAAGGCATTTTAGAATCATAGAAAAGTTACAGCACAGAAGGAGGCCATTCGGCCTCTCGAGTCCGTGCAGGCACTCTGCAAGAGCATTTTAGCTAGTCCCACTCCCCCACCCCTTCCCCGAAGCCCTGCAAAGTTTTTTTCCTTCAGGTACTTATCCAATTCCCTTTTGAAAGCCACGATTGAATCTGCCTCCACCACCCTCTCAGGCAATGCATTCTAGATCATAACCACTCGCTGCGTAAAAAGGTTTTTCCGCATGTCGTCTTTGGTTCTTCTGCCAAACATCTTCAATCTATGTCCTCTGATTCTCGACCCTTCTGCCAGTGGGAACCTTTTCTCTCTATCTACTCTGTCTTGACCCCTCATGTTAAATGGTAAATGACAGATCCTGTTGCTGCTAGAGTCACTCGTTTCTAAGAGTGACATGGAGGTCTTGGTGGAGCAGGAAGGAGGTGTTGTTTCCCACAAAAGACACAGGGTGCCCTACCAGATCGTCCAGCTACAGTTGACAGAGGTAGCCGAGTATGTGAATGCCAGGAGTCTGACATCACAGACCTGACAGCAATGTAGGAAAACAAGTAAGACACCATTCACAGTTTTCTTGCAATCTGCACAATCCTGCAGCCTCAGAACTAGAAAGCCCCAGCTTTCCATCTCTCTCCTCCAATCAGAAACACACATCAATGTTCCTCCTTTTGCTTCCACTTGCACATGCTGCACCTGCAGATGATCTCACAATTACTGGGCTCTCTTCCCCATTACTGCTATTGCTCACCATGCAATCTATGGTAACCTGCCATGGACATCTATACATCCCTTCAAGAAGCCAGACATATTTCCTTTCTTCTTGCAGGACAAGCTGCTGCACACTAGGATGGAACTCTCCAGAATCGGAGAAAGGCTACCATGAATTCAAATGTTTACGCCAATGGAGAAGGTGGCCATCAATGTAATAGTCTGAGGGAGAACACAAAGTGTGGCGGGTAGTGAGGATGGAGGTTATCCCACAGGGTGCTTTTCTATCTTCCTCTCTTCTTTTGGGATTGAATTCTCTCCCATACACACACTGAATAACAACCTGGTGACCATAGAGTGGCCACTGATCTGCTTCTTCTTTCCGTTGCCACTACTTGCCTATCATCCCTCTTTCCAGGTCCTTTGCACCATCTGTGATCAGCTTCATCAGACAGAGCAGGGCTGAAGAAGGAGATCAGTGGCCACTGAAGAAGCACCGACACTCACTGTGAGCCAGGCACTCCAAGTACTGTGAGTAATGCGTTTCACAGATCTGCACTGGGTAATTCACTGCACCGTGAGCAGGAGGGAGGGCAGGGACTAAGGATGGCACAAGAGACAACACTCCAGTGTAAAATTGCACCGTAGTTCTGCTATAGAGAACAAAGATGACGATTTCCAGGACCAGGCCTTTAAGAGAAATCTGACAGGTGTGCATCAGCCAAGGGACCGCCACACCATCTCAGACAGTGTGGAGGAGTCCACTTCCAACTTGCGCAGCATCATTGTGCGCGGCATCAAGGCAAAAGCAGTCAATCATGGAGCATATGGTCAGCTCTATGAATGCTGCAGTGGGACCTTCAGTTATGCAGCCTATGGTGACAGCTCTGACAATTTAAATGGATGCTCAAGCCATTGGCACTCATTATTTCCTCAGGCTGTTAGTGTTTGCATGAAAGCATGGATTGGGACTGGAGTGCTGTCATAGCCCTCCAGCAGTCTACACTCCCATAGATCAATGAGAATGCTGAGGTGCAGTCCCATGCAGCGACTTCATATAAGAGGCACTTGCTGCTCTCGCTCAAGAAGACAACATGCCTGCTCTGCTGCAAACGCCTCAACCAATGGCTATCCTAGCTCCATAAAGAGAGCTGTGCCAGATTGACTGGCAGTGGCTGAAATGCCCTCTCAGATCCAAGCTTCTTGGGTGGCCAACCACAGCCATCTCAAGTGCCATCATTGGAGGTTAAGAAACCTTCCACTTCCCATATTGGAGGCACCTTGTAGGAGCAGAATAAGTAAGAGAACACTACAGTCAGGCACTAATGGCGTATAGCAGGGTGGTCCTTAAGGGCCGATTTTAACCAAGCTTACCAGGCAGGAACAGGGTGGGTGGGAAGTTAAAACCACATCTGGGAGATCCTATGAGCTGGATTTTCCAGTCTTCTACGCTCCGTTTTTCGTCCCAGAGCGATCGCAATGGTGACGGTGAGGTCTTCTGCACTCTGCAGCGTTCCTTGGATCTGGTTTTGCGGCGCCGTGGAGCAGCACCGCCCGGAAGAGCTGCGCCGGTGTGCAACGCCCCTGGTTGCAACACTGACACAAGTTTGATCTCCTGCCCGACCCATCCGCCCGGAAGTGCGCCCACAATGACCGCCTGGGAAATGAGGGCGGTCCAACCATCTCATCGGCGAAGAGGTGAGTAAAGGACTCCTGAGGTAAGTGTGATTGTTTTTTCTTTTAATTTTTTTTAGCGATTTGTGTTGTGGTGGCATGGACAATGTTTTCCGAATGTTTTTTTTTAGGTATCCCCCCAAACATCTCTCGGGCTGACTCTTTAGATCGGGAGTTTCCCATCCTTGCACCAAGAGAGGTGTACAATGCCTCCCTTAGTGCTGCGCTATCTGACGCAGGGTCCAGGTGCCCAAACTTACCTACTTAGGCGCAAACTATTCCCGGCCGCTAACTTTCCTGCCCCGCCACCATTATCGCCCTAAAAACATAAAAGCCTAAAATCCAGCCCCTACATTCTTCCTGCATCTTTCCTGTGCACCCCCCCCCCCAACCATTTTACTTGCTAGTTTCTTGCTAGGTGTCAGGCAAATGGGGTTCTAATTGAAAGGTCAAAATCATGGTCTGGTGACATCATATTTGTTTTGTCTTTAATACTCTCATGAATGACTCCACGAGGTCTAGTATTGTACTCGAGCAGTTGTGACCTTAGTCCCATTTATTGTAACTCCAGAGTGAGGCACAAGCATGGTGGGCAGCCTTTTATACTAGGCCCTGCACACCTATGCAGTTGAACCTCAGGTCTCCCACCGCAGTGCCCTCTGGTGGCACATCTTATGTGATTATACAGTTAGTATACATGGTCTACATACATGACAATATTCGTCACCATTGTATTTTAAATCGAAATTGCAAATGCCCGACTCAATATTGGACAACGGTAGAATTGGTGTCTGACTTGAGGGCTCTCAGTTACAGCTCACCGGATCACAGGACGTTTTCAGTTTCTAGATCGCGAGTTCTACACTTTTTTCGGCTTACAACCCTTTAGTTAGCTTTCTTTACTTACGATGGTGCCATCTTGCTTCTCTGTTCTAAATGGACCAAGACCTGGAGGCAGAGGAAAAGGAGGAGCAGCAGTAGCCTCAGCAACCACCGCCACCACCTGCGCCTCTCAGAAGACAACAGGTGACGGGGTCTATGCACAAGAGACCATATCCAGCACACAGGGTATTCAAGCCAGGTCATCTTCTTGGACCTATCTGAAGAGCAGTAAAGGAGGAGGCTGCGTTCTTCTAGGCAGGCTGTCGCTGACATCTGCAACTCCTGCAACATCACCTTTTTCCGGCTGGACCAAGGGGCACCTCACTGGCCCTCAAAGGCACCACAGCCTGAATTGTTACCATTGGAGCCTTTCAGTCTGCTACAAAGGACATCAGCCACATCTCACAGTCTGCAGTTCACAGCTGCATTAAGCAAGCAACCGACTCTCTCTTTGCCAGAGGTGAGCATTACAGTAATTTCAGAGCTCGAGGCTTCCCAGAGTCCAGAAAGTGATTGACTGTAGACACATATCCATCAGAGGAGCAGAACATGAGCCAGCAACATTTATAAAGAGAAAGAATACCACTATCTGTTATGTATGTGAACCTCACCAGTGTGTAAGACTTGCCACTAGAGGGCACACCTGTGGGAGACCAATGGGTCACCTGTGAACCCTGGTGCAAGCAGGTATTAAAGACAGGCCACCACGTTGCTGCCTCACTTTGGAGTTATATTGAAGAGACCAAGGTCACAATGGTTTGAGTTTACAACACAGTCTCGTGGAGTTATTCTGAACATAACACTATCAATATATAGTGGCCAATTACAGGAGCTGCTTTTATACTCAGACACTCTACCACCCCCCGCTATTTGACCCTGTGAGGAACATTAAAAGGATGATTGCTGATGGACAGGGGATCCCGCTGCAAATCTGGCTGATGACACTCCTGTGTAACCGCACCATGCCTGAGCAGCATGGATATAATTGAAGCCTGGGCACAATCGGGATCCATGTAGAGCACACATCAGGACTGCTCAAACAGAGTTTAGGTGTCTGGACCGCTTGGAGGCTCCCTGTAATATACCCCAGGAAGATTGTGGTCATCATGGGCTGTTGAATATTGCATTGCAGAGAGACCTGCATTTGAAAGAGGAAAGCATTAACAGTCGTCATTGGACAAGGAAGATCTAGTAAAAGGACAGAAAGCAACAGAGAAAGGAGGGCCATTTCACTGCTTTGCACCCACAGACGTCAGAGATCAACTAATAGCTCAGCAGTTTCGCTGAGCTTCTTACACCGCTGCTCTGAGAACTTAGACAGAGCCCACCTGTCTTGTTACATTCTTTCCTACTCCCTTCAGCCACCACTGAAGAACATTCAAGCTATTCAAACAACTTCTATAGCAATGACATTCTGACAATGCAGACTCAGAAGCTACTATAAAACCACATTGTAGGCGAAAGTGCTAAATGTGATAAAGGTGGTTAATTTAATGTCAAATATTGTTAATGCCTTCCATTCATTTATCACCTAGATAATCGTCCCAGGAAATCCTATCTCTACTACACCTACAAGGTGCTGCCCAATGGCTTGGTGGAAGACTGCTGTTCAACATGCAGGGACCATTGAGATATTCGTGATTAATAAATTCTCGGATCTTGAGTCTGTCCGTAGGCTGCTGCCAAGTTAGCCATGCTGGCACTATAGCAGCTATTGGTTGGGTGATGTAAAAGCGCAGACATGCTGGCAGTAGACCAGACATGCTCCCATTGTGCCATTGCCTCTCCCATGGAGCTGGGGCTCATCACTTCCACTGATCTGCAGGAGAACAGAATGCAGACAATGACTGATCCCGTCCACGCCCCGACGCATTCGATCCACCAATCTCTCCATTATAGAGTAGAGTATGCATGGCAGCCATTTGAGCTTTCACCAAAGCTGCAAAGCATGCCAGCATGGATTCCTGCTGCTAGGGCTCAGCTGCAGCGACCCTAGAGGTGACCAGACTATTCGGGGTAGACTGCAGAGTGGTGAAGACATGCCCGATGACACCATAGAGGCTGGGTGTGGACTTTTCCACACTCTCAGCCATGGTGGTGATTGGCATGCCTTCCAATAACCCATAGAGCTGCTTGTGTAAGGCCAGCTGTTTTTTTTTTCTCAGGGACAGGCCTTTGAGGTTATCATCTCAGTCATTGTCAGCAGAGCTGGGAGAGGACCTTGCCCTCTGCTGAGGTCTCTCTTCGGCTCTCCTCACCACAGGTAGCTTCAGCTGCCCACTGTTGCTGGATGTTTCACTACAAACAGATTCATCTAGCTCACTATCTAGCCCACACGAAATGCACAATGTCTGAGCTGGTGTCTGGGAGAGATGGAATGCTTGACGCTGCATCTTCAGAGGGATTGTCCTCCTCAGAGATCTGTTCTTGTGCAAGTGCCTTGGTGTTGAGAAGACCCTAGAAGAAAAAGGAAGAGGAGTTAAGATGGGAGAAATAAGCTGTACATGATCAGATTAAAGTCTTGAGAATGCAGGTTGAAGTTGCATCTGTGCAGAGTTTAATGAGTGAGAGAGATGATGTTGGGAACTACTCCACCCATCACGCTGGTATTATGCACAGTCTAGCCTTCCAAAACAGAGGGTGAAAGTTAATCAGTGGCTTTTGGGCAGGTGAGTGGAGATGTGTAGGGCTTGTGCATATTGTGTGTATGATGGTGTATATATGGACTTTAGCAAAGCTTTTGATAAGGTCCAACATGGCAGACTGGTCATGAAAGTAAAAGCCCATGGGATCCAGGGCAAAGCGGCAAGTTGGATCCAAAATTGGCTCAGAGGCATGAAGCAAAGGGTAATGGTTGATGGATGTTTTTGTGACTGGAAGGCTGTATCCAGGGGGGTTCCACAGGGTTCAGTGCTGGGTCCCTTGCTTTTGTGGTGTATATCAATGACTTGGACTTGAATTTTGGGGGTATGATTAAGAAGTTTGCAGATGACACTAAAATAGGCTGTGTGGTTGATAATGAAGAAGAAAGCTGTGGACTGTAGGAAGATATCAATGTACTGGTCAGGTGGGCAGAACAGTGACAAATGGAATTCAATCCGGATAAGTATGAGGTAATGCATTTAGGAAGGTCTAACAAGGCAAAGGAATCATCATCAGAGGCAGTCCCTCGGAATCGAGGAAGACTTGCTTCCACTCCCAAAGTGAGTTCTTTGATGGCTGAACAGTCCGATATGAGAGGCACAGACCCTGTTACAGGTGGGACAGACATTCGTCGAGGGAAGGGATCGGTGGGGCTGGTTTGCCATGCGCTCCTTCTGCTGCCTGAGCTTGGTCTCTTCACGTTCTTTGCATTGAGACTCGAAGAGCTCAACTTCTTCCCGAATGCACTTTCTCCACCTCGGGCGGTCTTCGGCCAGGGTCTCCCAGGTGTTAGTGGTGATGTCGCACTTTACCAGGGAGGCTTTGAGGGTGTCCTTATAACGTTTCCGCAGTCCTCCTTTGGGTCGTTTACCACGAAGGAGCTCCGCATAAAGCATTTGCTTAGGAAGTCTCGTATCTGGCATGCGAACTATGTGGCCTGCCCAGCAAAGCTGATCGAGTGTGGTCAGTGCTTCAATACTGGGGATGTTAGCCTGGTCGAGGACACTGATGTTGGTGGCGCCTGTCCTCCCAGGGGATTTGCAGGATCTTGCGAAGACATCATTGGTGATATATCTCCAGCAACTTGAGGTGCCTTCTATACATCGTCCATTTCTCAGATCCATACAGGAGGGCAGGTATTACTACAGCCCTGTAGACCATGAGCTTGGTGGGAGATTTGAGGGCCTGGTCTTCAAACACTCTTTTCTGTCACTGGCACACTGGAGGCTGTCATGTATTTCACCATCTTGCAATGACAATAGTTATGTAACTGTAACTCATGCACACTGTACCTGCACCCTTGAAATGCACACCCTGACCACAGGGGGTGAGCTTGCGGGAGACACTCCTCACCTGGGTTTCCAGGTATAAAAGGGGAGGTCCCACCCAGGGTCAGCACTCCTTGGTCCTGGGAATAAAGTGAAGGTCACAGAGTGACCGTGTCTGATATATACATGCCTCGTGTGAGTTTGTAACAAGGTGCAGAGACACTACATTTGGCGACGAGAAACGGGAATCACCGAACCACGAGGATGACCACTGGTGGCACAGAGGAACGCTACTGTGTGGGTGAGGACTGGGACGACTTTGTGGAAAGACTCCAGCAGAGCTTTGTCACAAAGGACTGGCTAGAAGAGACAGCGGCTGACCAGCTGTGGTCCACAGATGTATGCGCTGATGAAAGACCTGCTCGCACCCCAAAAGCCAGCGGACAAGTCCTTCGAAGAGCTCAGCCAGCTGATCAGTGAGCATCTCAAGCAGGCAAGTAGTGTACACATGGCCTGGCACCGGTTCTACTCTCACCGGCGTCGGGAGGGTCAAAACGTCTCGGACTTCGTGGCGGAATTCAACCAGTATGGTTGAATTTGTAATACAGATTGAGGGTGAGGAAGTAGTGTCTCAAACGAGCGTACTATGCTTAAACAAAGGGGACTACAGTGGGATGAGGGCAGAGTTGGCTAAAGTAGACTGGAAACACAGACTAAACGGTGGCACAATTGAGGAACAGTGGAGTACATTTAAGGAGCTAGTGCTCAACAAAAATATATTCCAGTGAAAAAGAAGGGCGGTAAGAGAACCAGCCGTGGATAACCAAGGAAATAAAGGAGAGTATCAAATTAAAAACCAATGCGTATAAGGTGGCCAAGGTTAGTGGGAAAAGAGAAGATTGGGAATATTTTAAACGACAGCAAAGAATGACTAAGAAAGCAATAAAGAAAGGAAAGATAGATTACGAAATAAACTTGCGCAAAACATAAAAACGGATAGTAAAAGCTTTTACAGATTATATAAAACGGAAAAGAGTGACTAAAGTAAATGTTGGTCCCTTAGAAGATGAGAAGGGGGATTTAAAAATGGGAAATGTGGAAATGGCTGAGACCGTAAACAATTATTTTGCTTCCGTCTTCACAGTGGAAGACACAAAAACCATGCCAAAAATTGCTGGTCACAGGAATGTGGGAAGGGAGGACCTTAAGACAATCATTATCACTAGGGGCGTAGTGCTGGACAGGCTAATGGGACTCAAGGTAGACAAGTCCCCTGGTCTTGATGAAATGCATCCCAGGGTATTAAAAGAGATGGCGGAAGTTATAGCAGATGCATTTGTTATAATCTACCAAAATTCTCTGGACTCTGGGGAGGTACCAGCGGATTGGAAAGCAGCTAACATAACGCCTCTGTTTAAAAAAGGGGGCAGACAAAAGGCAGGTAACTATAGGCCGGTTAGTTTAACATCTGTAGTGGGGAAAATGCTTGAAACTATCATTAAGGAAGAAATAGCGGGACATCTAGATAAGAATAGTGCAATCAAGCAGATGCAGCATGGATTCATGAAGGTGAAATCATGTTTAACTAATTTACTGGAATTCTTTGAGGATATAACGAGCATGGTGGATAGAGGTGTACCGATGGATGTGGTGTATTTAGATTTCCAAAAGGCATTCGATAAGGTGCCACACAAAAGGTTACTGCAGAAGATAAAGGTAAGCGGAGTCAGAGGAAATGTATTAGCATGGATAGAGAATTGGCTGGCGAACAGAAAGCAGAGAGTCGGGATAAATGGGTCCTTTTCGGGTTGGAAATTGGTGGTTAGTGGTGTGCCACAGGGATCGGTGCTGGGACAACAACTGTTTACAATATACATAGATGACCTGGAAGAGGGGACAGAGTGTAGTGTAACAAAATTTGCAGATGACACAAAGATTAGTGGGAAAGCGGGTTGTGTAGAGGACACAGAGAGGCTGCAAAGAGATTTGGATAGGTTAAGCGAATGGGCGAAGGTTTGGCAGATGGAATACAATGTCGGAAAGTGTGAGGTCATCCACCTTGGGAAAAAAAAACAGTAAAAGGGAATATTATTTGAATTGAGAGAAATTACAACATGCTGCGGTGCAGAGGGACCTGGGGGTCCTTGTGCATGAATCCCAAAAAGTTAGTTTGCAAGTGCAGCAGGTAATCAGGAAGGCGAATGGAATGTTGGCTTTCATTGCAAGAGGGATGGAGTTCAAAAGCAGGGAGGTCCTTCTGCAACTGTATAGGGTATTGGTGAGGCCGCACCTGGAGTACTGCGTGCAGTTTTGGTCACCTTACTTAAGGAAGGATATACTAGTTTTGGAGGGGGTACAGAGACGATTCACTAGGCTGATTCCGGAGACGAGGGGGTTACCTTATGATGATAGATTGAGTAGACTGGGTCTTTACTCATTGGAGTTCAGAAGGATGAGGGGTGATCTTATAGAAACATTTAAAATAATGAAAGGGATAGACAAGATAGAGGCAGAGAGATTGTTTCCACTGGTTGGGGAGACTAGAACTAGGGGGCACAGCCTCAAAATACGGGGGAGACAATTTAAAACCGAGTTGAGAAGGAATTTCTTCTCCCAGAGGGTTGTGAATCTGTGGAATTCTCTGCCCAAGGAAGCAGTTGAGGCTAGCTCATTGAATGTATTCAAGTCACAGATAGATAGATTTTTAACCAATAAGGGAATTAAGGGTTACGGGGAGCGGGCGGGTAAGTGGAGCTGAGTCCACGGCCAGATCAGCCATGATCTTGTTGAATGGCGGAGCAGGCTCGAGGGGCTAGATGGCCTACTCCTGTTCCTAATTCTTATGTTCTTATGTTCTTGTGGAACTGCGGCGTTTGGCCAGTCTCTGTAAGTTCTCCGATGCCTGCAGGGGGGAGATGTTAAGGGACTTTTTCATCGAGGGCAGTAATCATGCCAGCATTTTCAGGAAGCTCATAAAGACCAAGGTCCTGACTTTAGAAGTGGCAGCGTTGATAGCTCAGACCTTTATGGCAGGGGAAGAGGAGACCATGCTAATTTACGCACGCAGCCCTGGTTTTAACGTTGTGATGAACCAGGGAGTTAATGCTGTAAAAGTGATACAGAACCCCGCAGGCAGGCAAGGGCTATTCGACACCACCCAGGCAGCAACAAGCTCGAGGGTGGGCCCACAACAGGGACAATGGAAAGGGGATTGGCAATTCACGCCATCACGAGGAACAATGCATCCCGTGATGGGACCATTAACACCCTGCATCAGAGTGCTTAGAAACAGCCAAACGGGCCATCTTAGAGGAATGCCTGGGAATAGCACTCTCAGCTCATGCTGGAGGTGTGGGGGTAGAAACACTGTCAAAAGCTGCAGGTTCCAGCTTTATACCTGTAGGATTTGTAATGTCAGTGGACACTTGGCCAGGATGTTCAAAAAGGCAGCTGCGAGGCTAGTCTGCGAGACAGAGGAATCAGACGAGGGATCTTTAATGCAGGATAAGGCCTGGGGAACAACCATGGATGCTGAAGTTCAGAGAGTTCATGTGGCTGACGTCCACAGCTCATATACCAAAACGCCACCAATGATGATGAAAGTCTTACTGAATGGCATCCCGGTGCACATGGAGCTGGATACGGGAGCTAGCCAGTCACTCATGAGCGCCCAACAATTTGAGAGACTATGGCTAGCAGGCCCAAACTGGAACACATTGAGACGCAGCTACGTATGTACTCCAAAGAGATCATCCTAGTGCTGGACAGTGCAAACTTGGTGGTAACGCATAATGGATTACAGAACCGGCTGCCACTCTGGATTGTTCCGGGAAATGGCCCCGCGCTTTTGGGGAGGAGTTGGCTAGCTGAGATGAACTGGAAATGGGGGGATGTGTACGGCATTTCATCCGTGGAGCGAAGTTCATGCTCGCAGGTATTGCAAAATTCGAGTCACTCTTTCAACCCGGTGTCGGAACGTTCAAGGGTACTAAAGTAGTGATACGCATCACTCCGGACGCCAGACCTGTGCACCACAAAGCCAGAGCGGTGCCGTACGTGATGCGTGAGAAAATTGAAAGTGAACTGGACAGGCTGCTCAAAGAGGGCATAATTTCGGCCATTGAATTCAGCGACTGGGCAAGTTCCATCGTTCCCGTCCTCAAAGCAGATGGCTCGGTTAGGATTTGTGGCGACTACAAAGCCACCATCAACCGAGTGTTGCTGCAAGACCAATACCCGCTTCTGAGAGCGGAGGACCTTGTTGCCACGCTGGCAGGTGGAAAGCTGTTCACGAAGCTGGACCTCACTTCGGCCTACATGACTCAGGAATTGGCGGAAGATTCCAAGCTTCTGACCACCATCACGACGCACAAAGGATTATTTGTCTACAACAGGTGTCCGTTTGGCATTCGTTCGGCAGCAGCTATCTTTCAGCGAAACATGCAAAGCTTGCTCAAGTCCATCCCTGGAACGGTCGTATTCCAAGACGACATCCTTATAACGGGTCAAGACACCGAGGAACACCACCACAACCTGGAGAAGGTGCTACGCCGATTGGATTGGGTAGGCTTGCGGCTGAAAAAGGCCAAGTGCGTGTTTTTGGCCCCAGAGATCGAGTTCCTGGGCAGGAGGGTTGCAGCAGACGGGATCCGGTCCACTGAATCAAAAATTGAGGCGATTCGCTGGGCGCCCAGGCCCGGCAACACGTCGGAGTTGCGATCATTCCTGGGACTTTTGAACTATTTTGGGAACTTTCTGCCGAACTTAAGCACATTGTTGGAGCCGTTACACATGCTCCTCCGTAAAGGTTGTTTAATGGTTTTGGGGGATTGTCAAGAACAGGCTTTCAATAAGGTGAGGAACCTGCTGTGTTCCAACAAACTGTTGACTTTGTATGACCTCTGTAAAAAAGTGGTTTTAACATGCGATGTGTCATCCTACGGGGTTGGGTGTGTTTTGCAGCAGGGTAACGATGACGACCGATTCGAACCGGTGGCTTACGCCTTCAGGTCGCTCTCCCAGGCAGAGCGTAGATACGGCGTGGTTGAGAAGGAGGCACTCGCGTGTGTGTACGGTGTGAAAAAAATGCACCAGTACCTTTTCGGTAGACGGTTCGAGCTAGAAACGGACCATAAGCCGTTAACATCAGTTGTCCGTCAGCAAGGCTGTCAATGCCAATACATCAGCCCGCATACAGCGATGGGCTCTCACACTGGCTGCGTATGACTACACCATACGGCACCGGCCAGGCACCGAAAATTGCGCTGACGCACGCAGCAGGCTCCCACTGGCCACCACCGAGGGGGCGTCGGAGCAGAGCGCCGAGATGGTCATGGCCGTTGAGGCTTTTGACACTGCGGGCTCCCCCATCACAGCCCGACAGATCAAACTCTGGACCAACAGGGACCCCCTCCTATCCATGATAAAGAAATGTGTCCTGACTGGGGACTAGGCGCCCGCACACAGGGCGTGCCCCAAGGAAGACAGGCCGTTTCAGAGACGGATGGATGAACTCTCCATCCAAGCTGACTGCCTGTTATGGGGCAGCCGGGTTGTCATGCCCCAGAAAGGAAGGGAAGCGTTCATCAGGGAACTCCACAGCGAGCACCCTGGTATTGTGTTAATGAAGGCCATTGCCCGGTCACATGTATGGTGGCCAGGGATTGACTCAGACCTGGAACAGTGGGTTCGCAGGTGCACGACGTGTGCCCAGCTGGGCAATGCCCCCAGGGAGGTTCCACTCAGCCCGTGGCCCTGGCCCACCAGGCCATGGTCATGTATTCACGTACACTATGCGGGCCCGTTCATGGGGAAAAAGTTCCTGATCGTAGTCGATGCATATTCGAAGTGGATCGAGTGCATCATATTGAACTCGTGCACGACATCCATCACAGTGAAGAGTCTGCATATGGTTTTCTCGACGCACGGCTTGCCGGACATCCTGGTCAGCGACAATGGCCCGTGTTTTACCAGCCATGAATTCCAGGAGTTTGTGTCGGGCGATGGGATCAAGCACGTCCGGACGGCGCCGTTTAAGCTGGCTTCCAATGTCCAGGCGGAACGTGCGGTCCAAGTCATAAAACAGGGCATGCTACGCATCGAAGGACCCTCCCTTCAGTACCGCCTATCGCACCTCCTGCGGAACTCCTCATGAAACGCATGCTCAAGACGCGGCTGTCCCTCATTCACCCAGACATTGTTGAGGGCAAGCGCCAGTCCCAAACCGAGCTCCATGATCGAGGCTCAAGGGGGAGGTGTATAGAAATAGATGACCCGGTATTTGTTCTTAACCATGCTTTGGGACCCAAATGGCTTGAGGGCACCGTAATTGGCAAAGAAGGAAACAGGGTCATGGTGGTCAGACTAAACAATGGGCAGATATGCCGCAAACACTTGGACCAAGTAAAGACAAGGTTCAGTGCAGACACGGAGGAACCGGAAGAAGAGCATGATGAGATAGCACCCACACCACTGCCAGCGTATGAGCAACAAAGACAGCCCTCAGCATGCACAGTCCCTGCGGCCAGCCCGGACAGGCCGGAATCACCTCAAGTGACAGAGACACATGCCGAGACTCAACTACCAGAGCCACAACTGCGGCGCTCCACGAGAGAGCGTCGACCACCCGATAGACTTAACCTCTGAAACTAAAAGACTCAAGAGGGGAGGTGATGTCATGTATTTCGCCATCTTGCAATGACAATAGTTATGTAACTGTAACTCATGCACACGGTACCTGTACCCTTGAAATGCACACCCTGATCACAGGGGGTGAGCTTGCGGGAGACACTCCTCACCTGGGTTTCCAGGTATAAAAGGGGAGGTCGCACCCAGGGTCAGCACTCCTTGGTCCTGGGAATAAAGTGAAGGTTACAGAGTGACCGTGTCTGATATATACATGCTAGGTGTGAGTTTGTAACAAGGTGCAGAGAGACTACAGAGGCGATGTTGAATCTCCGCATCAATGTTTGCCTTTGTTGATAAGAGGCTCCCAAGATATGGGAAATGGTCCACGTTGGCGAGGGCCGCGCCGTGAATCTTGATGATTGGAGGGCAGTGCTGTGCGTCGGTGACAGGCTGGTGGAGGACCTTTGTCTTATGGATGTTAAGCGTAAGGCCCATGCTTTCATATGCCTCGGTGAATACATCAACTATATCCTGGAGTTCAGTCTCTAAATGTGCGCAGACGCAGGCGTCGTCCGCATACTACAGCTCAACGACAGAGGTTGGGGTGATCTTGGACCTGGCCTGGAGGTGGCGTAGGTTAAACAGCTTCCCACTGGTTCTGTAGTTTAGTTCCACTCCAGCAGGGAGCTTGTTGATTGTGAGGTGGAGCATTGCGGCGAGGAAGATTGAGAAGAGGGTTGGAGCGATGACGCAGCCCTGTTTGACCCCAGTCCGGACGTGGATTGGGTCTGTGATGGATCCGTTGGTAAGGATCACGGCCTGCAAGTCATCGTGAAGCAGGCGAAGGATGTTGCCAAACTTTTGGGGGCATCTGAAACGGAGGAGAACGCTCCATAGACCCTCATAGTTGACAGTGTCAAAGGCCTTTGTAAGATCGAAAAAGGCCATGTATAAGGGCTGGCGCTGCTCCCTGCATTTTTCCTGCAGCTGTCGTGCTGCAAAGATCATGTCTGTTGTGCCCCGTAGGGGATGAAATCCGCACTGTGATTCCGAAAGGAGCTCCTCGGCCACAGGGAGAAGTCGATTGAGGAGAACTCTAGCGACAACTTTCCCAGTGGCTGATAGCAGGGAGATTCCCCTGTAGTTGCCGCAGTCGGACTTGTCCCTTTTTAAAAAAATGGTCACAATCACTGCATCTGTGAGATCTCCTGTTATGCTCGCCTCCCTCCAGATGTGAAAGATGAAGTCATGTATCCGCGCCAACTGCGCCTCTCGGCCATACTTTAGCGCCTCAACAGTGATTGCATCCGCACCCGTAGCCTTGTTATTCTTCAGCTGTTTTATGGCTTTGCCTACCTCGTGCAACGTTGGAGTTTTACTGAGTTGGTGGCGGGTCGCATGCTGCGGGATGGAGTCGGGAACACTCGAATCAAAGGCAGAGTCTCGATTGAAGAGATCTTCAAAGTGCTCCTTCCATCGGGCCCTGACAGCCTCGGTGTCCTTGATGAGTGTTTCCCCATTCTTGGCCAGGAGTGAGGTGGGTCCTTGGGAGTTTGGACTGTATGTGGCCTTGACTGCAATGAAAAATCCTCGCATATCGTGGCTGTCGGCCAGTTGTTGTATGTCCTGTGCTTTCTGCATTCACCACCTGTTCTTTAGGTCCCGTTTTTTTTGTTGGACCTCAGCCTTGAGCCGTCTGTAATGTTGTTTTTCAGCTCCCGAATTGGGTTGTTGCTTGAGGCTCAGAAATGCTTTGCTCTTGCGATCTATTAGTTCTTTGATCTCCTGATCATTTTCATCAAACCAGTCCTGATGTTTTCTGGTTGAGTGACCAAGTGTCTCTTCACAGGCACTGTTTATAGAGACCTCGAGGGCAGACCAAGCACTGTGGGCATTCAGCATCTCAGGGTCAGCAACATAGAAACATAATAGGTGCAGGAGTAGGCCATTCGGCCCTTCGAGCCTACACCACCATTCAATAAGATCAAGGCATGCCAGATTGGCTATGAGACACTGGCTGTATAGGGCTCTCTTAGCTGTGTCGCTAAGTGCCCCGGCATTAACTTTTTTGCGGAACTTGCTTCTGCTGTCCCCTCTGCTTTGAGGCAATGTTAATGTTGATGATGGATCAGATTAGGTGGTGGTCCGTCCAGCAGTCGTCAGCTCCTGTCATGGCGCGGGTGATGCGCACATCCTTGCGATCCCTGGCTCGGACGATGACATAGTCAAGCAGGTGCCAGTGTTTGGAGTGAGGGTGTTGCCATGATACCTTGTATTTGTCCCTCTGGTGGAACAGGGTGTTCGTGATGAGGAGTTCATGTTCTAGACATTTTGTCAGTAGGGTACCACTGGAGTTGGCTTTCCTTACCCCCTCTATGCGAATCACGCCTCCCCAGAGGGCTGTGTCTTTGCTGACCCTGGCATTAAAATCACCCAGGAGGTTCAATTTATCACCCGTGGGGACGCGGGACAAGGATGTCTCGAGGTTGGCATAAAAACCCTCTTCAGCTTCATCCGTTGCATCGATTGTAGGGGCGTACGCACTGATGACTGTGGTGCATTGGTTCCGGGATAGGGTAATATGAAGAGTCATGAGGCATTTGTTAACATAACAGGGGGAGTCTTTGAGGCAGTCGACCAGCTCATTCTTGACGGCAAAGCCGACTCCATGAAGGCAGCGTTCTGCCTCTGGTTTCCCTTTCCAGAAGAAGGTGTAACCTCCACCATGTTCCTTCAATTGGCCTTCCCCTGCCCGCTGGGTCTCGCTTAGGGCAGCGATGTCAATGTCAAAATGTATGAGTTCCCGGGCAACTATCGCGGTGCGGTGTTCACATTAAACATTACACATTAAATGGTATGACACTGAAAAGTGTAGAGGAACAAAGGGACCTTGGAGTATAAGTCCACAGATCGCTGAAGATAGCAGGCCAGGTAGATAAGGTGGTTAAGATGGAATACAAGAGCAAAGGACGTTATGCTTGAACTGCATAAAACATTGGTTATTCCGCAGCTGGAGTGTTGTGTGCATTTCTGGTCATGACATTACAGGAAAGATGTGATTGCACTAGAAAGAATGCAGAGGAGATTTACAAGAATGTTGGACTGAAGAATTTTGGCTTTGAGGAAAGATTGGAAATGCTGGGCCTGTTTTCTTTGGAACAGAGGAGGTTGAGGGGAGGCCTTATTGAGATGTATAAAATTATGAGGCACCTGGATAGAGTGGATAGGAAGGACCTGTTTCCCTTGGCAGAGGGGTCAACAACCAGGGGGCATAGATTTAAAGAAATTGGGGCGAGGTATGGAGGAGATATGAGGGGAAATTTCTTTACCCAGTGGGTGGTGGGGGTCTGGAACTCACTGCCTGAAAGGGTGGCAGAAATCCTCACCACGTCAAAAAAAAATACTTGGATGTGCATTTAAAATGTCGTAACCTTGGCTGTGGACCAAGAGCTGGAAAGTGGGATTAGGCTGGCTAGCTCTTGGTTGGCTGGCGCAAACATGATGGGCCGAATGGCCTTCTTGAATGCTGTAAATTTGTATGAATCTATGATTCTATAGTGGATGTGGCAAAAGGTGTAGAAGAAGCACTATGTAATGATGATGGAGATGGTGGTACTAAATGTAAAGGAAAGGGAAATCATGTTTGACAATATCTGTTAAGAGTTTTTCGAGGTTGTAACTAGCATAATAGATAAGGGGGGACCAGTGGATGTGGTGTATTTGGATTTTCAAAAGGCATTCAATAAGGTGCCACACAAGAGGTTATTGAACAAAATTAGAGCTCACGGAATTGGGGGTAATACATTAGCATGGATTGAGGATTGGTTAACGGACAGAAAACAGACAGTAGGAATAAACAGGTCATTTTCAGGTTGGCAGGTTGTAACTAGTGGGGTGCGGCAAGGATCAGTGCTTGGGCCTCAGCTATTCACAATCGATATCAATGATTTGGATGAGGGGACCAAATGTAATATATCCAAGTTTGCTGATGGTACAAACGAGGTGGGAATGTAAGTTGTGAGGAGGATGCAAAGAGGCTCAAGAGGATATAGATAGTCTAAGTGAATGGGAAAGAACATGGCAAATGGAATATAATGTGGAGAATTGTGAAGTTATCCACTTTGGTAGGAAAAATAGAAAAACAAAGTATGGTAAGAGATTGAGAAATGTTGGTGTTCAGAGAGACCTGGGTGTCCTTGTACATGAATCATTGAAAGTTAACATGCAGGTACAGCAAGCAATGAAGAAAGCAAATGATATGTTGGCCTTTATTACCCAAGAAGATTTGAGTATATGGCCCTGGTGAGCCCGCATTGGGAGTAATGTGTTCAGTTTTGGTCTCCTTGGCTCGGAAGGTGCGTGGAGAGGCCTATAAAAAGGCCCAGACTCTGTGAGTCGTCGGGAGTTCGTGATGAGTAGGCGAGAGGCTCGGGAGGTGCATGGAGAGGCCTATAAAAAGGCCCAGCGTCCGTGAGTCGTTGGGAGGTCGTGGTGAGGCCTATAAAAAGGCCCAGCATCCGTGAGTCGTCGGGAGTTTGTGTGAGTCGGCGAGAGGCTCGGGAGGTGCGTGGAGAGGCGTGGCTTGTGCAGCTACAGGGAAAAGGCAAAAAAGAAGTAGAAAGAAATTGAAAGGTGACGTCACAGCCAAGGGGGTAAGTGATTGGCTGGTGATTGGTAAGTAGTTTTTCTTTTTCTTTCTTTATCAGTAAGTAACCTTTTAACATTGTTGTTGCCAAATTAAGTTAATCCAAGGGTTAAGTCATGCCAAGAGAGCTCGGACACGTGTTATGCTCCTCCAGTACTATGTGAGAACTCAGGGACGCTTCCGGTGTCCTTGACGACTACGTGCGCAGGAAGTGTATCCGCCTGCAGATCCTGACAGACCGCATTGTGGCACTGGAGCTGCGGGTGGATGAACTCTGGAGCATCCATGATGCTGAGAATGACGCGAATAGCAGGTTTAGCGAGTTGGTCACACCGCAGGTAAAGGGTACACAGCCAGTTAGGGAACGGGTGACCAACAGGAAGAGCAGTGCAAGGAAGGTAGTGCAGGGGTCCCCTGCGGTCATCCCCCTGCAAAACATACACCGCTTTGGGTACTTTGAGGGGGGGATGACTCATCAGGGGAAGGCAGTAGCAGCCAAGTTCATGGCACCAAGGGTGGCTCTGCTGCACAGGAGGGTAGGAAAAAGAGTGGGAGAGTGATAGTGATAGGGGATTCAATTGTAAGGGGAATAGATAGGCGTTTCTGCGGCCGCAACCGAGACTCCAGGATGGTATGTTGCTTCACTGGTGCAAGGGTTAAGGAGGTTTCGGAGCGGGTGCAGGACATTTTGAAAAGGGAGGGTGAACAGCCAGTTCTCGTGGTGCATATAGGCACCAACGATATAGGTAAAAAACGGGATGAGGTCCTACGAGACGAATTTAGAGAGCTAGGAGCTAAATTAAAAAGTAGGACCTCAAAAGTAGTAATCTCAAGATTGCTACCAGTGCCACGTGCAAGTCAGAGTAGGAATCGCAGGATAGCTCAGATGAATACGTGGCTTGAGGAGTGGTGCAAGGGGGAGGGATTCAAATTCTTGGGATATTGGAATTGGTTCTGGGGGAGGCGGGACCAGTACAAACCGGACGGTCTGCACCTGGACAGGACCGGAACCGATGTCCTAGACGGCGTGTTTGCTGGTGCTGTTAGGGAGGGTTTAAACTAAAAAGACAGGGGGATGGGAATCACTGCAGGGAGGTAAAAAGGGGGCAGTGATTCCCATCTGACTGTGTGCAGTTTTGATCTCCTAATCTGAGGAAGGACATTCTTGCTATTGAGGGAGTGCAGCGAAGGTTCACCAGACTGATTCCCGGGATGACAGGACCGACAGAGGGAAAAAGACTGGATCGGCTAGGCTTATATTCACTGGAATTTAGTAGAATGAGAGGGGATCTCATAGAAAGATATAAAATTCTGATGGGATTGGATCGGCTGGATGCAGGAAGAATGTTCCCGATGTTGGGGATGTCCAGAACCGGGGGTCACAGTCTAAGGATAAGGGATAAGCCATTTAAGACCGAGATGAGGAGAAACTTCTTCACTTAGAGAATTGTGAACCTGTGGAATTCTCTACCACAGAAAGTTGTTGGGACCAGTTCGTTAGCTATATTCAAAGGGAGTTAGATGTGGCACTCACGGCTAAAGGGATCAAGGGGTATGGAGGGAAAGCAGGAATGGGGTACTGAACAGCATGATCAGCCATGATCATATTGAATGGTGGTGCAGGCTCGAAGGGCTGAATGGCCTACTCCTGCACCTATTTTCTATGTTTCTATGTTTCTAAAGGCTAAGTAGTCTCCGTCGTGATGCATGTCATCATAACGGTATGAGACAGTCTAGATGATCAACTGGTCTTCTCCTGTCCGATGTTTTTGTATTTTTTCATATTGTAGAGTTTTTTTTAACTCTCTCTTGACTGCTTTGGGGTACCCAGAGGTAAGCATCCGTTTTACAGATAGAGATGCTTACAACCTTAGTTAGAAGTACAACTTGAAACTCAGAATGGTCAAATTTTTCTGCTTCGGGAGACTGAGGGGTTAATTCTTTGCCGACATGTGCTTTGATGCCGCTCCTTCTTTGTCTCTCTTTCTGGTCTTTCTCCTCAAAATTACTAAGATTGGATGGTTTTATATTGTTTTTGTTGGCATAGGCGGCACCTCCGACAGTACAGCACTCCCTCAGTATTGCACTGGAGTGTCGGCCTGGATTTTGTGCTCAAGTCTGGAGTGGGACTTCAACCCATAATCTTCTGACTCAGAAGTGAGAGTACTACCACTGAGTCACGGCTGACACAATTGCAGGGATAACAATGGAATTGACGTACAATACAGTTATTCGTGGTATGCTTGTTTTGCAGATTCATGAAGAACAAAAACAGAGGAATCCTGATCATCCCATATCAGGGGGTTGGGTGCTGGACCATTTACCAGAAACAACAGAACAATGTAAAGCAATGATAGATCGAGGTTTTGGTCCTGATAATATCTTCCTTTTAAATAACGTTGTGGATGATGGTACGTAAACTAATTAACCAAATTGATTTTCATTTGGCAGTGAAAATAACATATCTACTAGCAGATCTCCTGTTGGTATTTTGTAAGGATGGAAATATGGGACCAAAATTGCCCCTTTTTATATCCCCGTTGTCACCTTCGGGAGGCGCTAATGATTTATTGCCTGGAGGCGGGTGGCAAAAGTGACCCACCTTGAATTGCCCCCGAGATGCTGTGGGCGAAAACGGGTTTGCGCTGTGCCCCTTTCTTTACACCCTGAGCGGGGGTGCACACGGTGATGCTACCCCTTATCGCCACACGCCGATGTCTTTACACACTGCGGGGGAATTGTCAATGACAACTTTGCAGGTTGTGAAGCTGTCATGGCTAGGGCGCCCCGGCCGCCCTTAAAGAGGAGGGCCTAGCGCCACGGCCCCCTTTTTTTTGTCAGACGACTTTGCAGTCGGCCCGACAGCAGCAACCACTGGTTTGGCCAGGCCACCAACATGCAGCCCGGCATCCCTTCTTGGGTGCCGGGCCACTGGCTCAGCCAAAAGCCATGATCATATTGAAATGGTGGTGCAGGCTCGAAGGGCCAAATGGCCTACAACTGCACCTATTTTCTATGGGCTCAAGTTTCGGCCTGAGTTGCTCCTATTTTTTTGGAGCAACAAGTTTAGAATGGAGCATCTTAGAAATTGCAATTCTCGACATTTAGTTTGCTCCAGTTCTAGGCGAGTAAGAATAGTTTCATTTTAGAACAGTTTCTTTTTCAAAAGGGAGCCTGTCCAGCCACTTACACCTGTTTTGCAAGTTTAGGCAGCGAAAACTTACCCCAAACTAACTGAGAATGGAGTAAGTGTAGATTTTTGTACGCTCAGAAAAACCTTGCCTACACTTTAGAAATTAGGCGCAGGGAACGAGAGATGGGGGGGGGGGGGAAAGGGAAGTTAGAGTGAAGTTAGGGAATTTTACAAGCATTTAACACTTCACTTCGACAAGAGCCATCATGAATAATAAATGATAAATAAAGCAAATAAAAAATACATTTAATTTTCCTACCTGTCTGAAGCAGCAGCACGCACCGAGCTGTTTACAAGTTCGGCCGTTCGGCCAGGGGATAGGGGCGGCGTGAGGCAACAGCGACGGCAGTACAGCCTGGTGGCAGCAGCAGGCTCCGAGCTGCGAAGAAGAATTAGGCTGTTCGGCCAGGGATAGGGGCGGCGTGAGGCGAAAGCGACGGCAGTACAATCCGGCGGCAGCAGCAGGCTCCGGGGCTGCGAAGAGTTAGGCCGTTCGGCCAGGAGATAGGGGCAGCTTGAGGCAAGAGCGAGGTCAGAACAGCCCGGCAGCAGCAGGCTCCGAGCTGTTTATGAGTTCAGCCGTTCGGCCAGGGGATAGGGGAGGCATACAAAGCACCGGAAGGGAGAGCCAACCAGACAGCCAGCCAACAAGTTTAAAAGTTTAATTTGTACTTCAAGTATGGATGCTGCATTATCAACACCACGGATTATGCAATGGTTCTCCATTAATTCACTGCATAGGAGAGAATTGATTAGAGCTCACCGCACCAGGAACGTCATAGCCCGTAGGCTGATGGGCAGGAGACCTTACCCACGTCGGCAATATCGAGCCAGGCGCTCGTAACTGGACATGAGCGAGGCTGATTGTGTCAAAAGGCTGCGTTTCCGCAGAAAAGTTGAGCTCTCTGATATGCTGAGAGCAGATTTACAGCCGAGAAGCAGAACGCCGACTGCCTTGTCTGTTGAAGTGAAGGTTACAGCTGCACTTTCCTTCTATGCCTCGGGATCGTTTCAAGCTACAACTGGAGATGTGAGCACCATCTCTCAACATGCAATACATGCCTGCGTTTACCAGGTCACGGCTGCACTGTATGCGCGGAGCAATGACTTCATCAAGTTCCCAATGACCGGCCAAGCAATGCATGATAGGGCTGTGGGCTTCTCCAGGATTGCTGTCTTCCCAAAGTTACAGGACTGCATTGATTGTACCCACATCGCCTTGCGAGCACCTGTGGAGGATTCCGAGCAGTAAACAGTAAAGGAATAGAAAAGGTTTCCACTCCATTAATGTGCAGCTCGTGTGTGATGACAAGCAGCACATCATGTCAGTCGATGCGAGATACCCTGGCAACACCCATGATGCGTTCATCCTACGCGACAGCGTTATATCTGACATGTTTGAGCAGCAGCCAGAAGGGCAGAGCTGGCTACTGGGAGACAAAGAGTACGGCTTCGCCACCTGGCTCATGACGCCCCTATGCGTAACATGGACGGAAGCTGACCGTCAATACAACATGGCGAACATTGCGATGCGCAGCATCATTGAGAGGACCATTGGCATGTTGAAACAGCGTTTCCGATGCCTGGACCATTCCGGAAGCCACTTGCAATACTCTCCTAAGATTGTCGGTCAGTTCACTGTTGTGTGCTGCATGTTGCATAACCTAGCCATAATGCGACAGCAGGAGCTGGTAGTGGAACATGAAGACCATATGAGGGGAGAGTGCCTGATGATAGTAATTTGGAAGAGCAGGATGAGGATGATGATGACGATCAGGAAAGCATGCAAGTGCCTGATGCCGGAGCATGAAGTCGGAGGAGGGCGGTCCATCATGCTCCTTTAACGATTGCTTGAGCCCTGCGCCAGTAGCTCATCCGTGAACGCTTCAATTACTGATGCCTGAAGGCTCTGCGACAACTGTTGCACATGGACATGTTTATTTTTTGGAGTTGTTCCTATGTTGTGTTGTGTTAATGGAATATGATTCATGGACATAGAAACATAGAAAAAAGGTGCAGGAGTAGGCCATTCAGCCCTTCTAGCCTGCACCACCATTCAATGAGTTCATGGCTGAACATGCAACTTCAGTACCCCATTCCTGCTTTCTCGCCATACCCCTTGATCCCCCTAGCAGTAAGGACTTCATCTAACTCCCTTTTGAATATATTTAGTGAATTGGCCTCAACTACTTTCTGTGGTAGAGAATTCCACAAGTTCACCACTCTCTGGGTGAAGAAGTTTCTCCTCATCTTGGTCCTAAATGGCTTACCCCTTATCCTTAGACTGTGACCCCTGGTTCTGGACTTCCCCAACATTGGGAACATTCTTCCTGCATCTAACCTGTCTAAACCCGTCAGAATTTTAAACGTTTCTATGATGTCCCCTCTCATTCTTCTGAACTCCAGTGAATACAAGCCCAGTTGATCCAGTCTTTCTTGATAGGTCAGTCCCACCATCCCGGGAATCAGTCTGGTGAATCTTTGCTGCACTCCCTCAATAACAAGAATGTCCTTCCTCAAGTTAGGAGACCAAAACTGTACACAATACTCCAGGTGTGGCCTCACCAAGGCCCTGTACAACTGTAGCAACACCTCCCTGCCCCTGTACTCAAATCCCCTCGCTATGAAGGCCAACATGCCATTTGCTTTCTTAACCGCCTGCTGTACCTGCATGCCAACCTTCAATGACTGATGTACCATGACACCCAGGTCTCGTTGCACCTTCCCTTTTCCTAATCTGTCACCATTCAGATAATAGTCTGTCTCTCTGTTTTTACCACCAAAGTGGATAACCTCACATTTATCCACATTATACTTCATCTGCCATGCATTTGCCCACTCACCTAACCTATCCAAGTCACTCTGCAGCCTCATAGCATCCTCCTCGCAGCTCACACTGCCACCCAACTTAGTGTCATCTGCAAATTTGGAGATACTACATTTAATCCCCTCGTCTAAATCATTAATGTACAATGTGAACAGCTGGGGCCCCAGCACATAACCTTGCGGTACCCCACTAGTCACTGCCTGCCATTCTGAAAAGTACCCATTTACTCCTACTCTTTGCTTCCTGTCTGACAACCAGTTCTCAATCCACGTCAGCACACTACCCCCAATCCCATGTGCTTTAAGTTTGCACATTAATCTCTTGTGTGGGACCTTGTCCAAATATACCACATTAACTGGTTCTCCCTTGTCCACTTTACTGGAAACATCCTCAAAAAATTCCAGAAGGTTTGTCAAGCATGATTTCCCTTTCACAAATCCATGCTGACTTGGACCTATCATGTCACCTCTTTCCAAATGCGCTGCTATGACATCCTTAATAATTGATTCCATCATTTTACCCACTACTGAGGTCAGGCTGACCGGTCTATAATTCCCTGTTTTCTCTCTCCCTCCTTTTTTAAAAAGTGGGGTTACATTGGCTACCCTCCACTCGATAGGAACTGATCCAGAGTCAATGGAATGTTGGAAAATGACTGTCAATGCATCCGCTATTTCCAAGGCCACCTCCTTAAGTATTCTGGGATGCAGTCCATCAGGCCCTGGGGATTTATCGGCCTTCAATCCCATCAATTTCCCCAACACAATTTCCCGACTAATAAGGATTTCCCTCAGTTCCTCCTCCTTACTAGACCCTCTGACCCCTTTTATATCCGGAAGGTTGTTTGTGTCCTCCTTAGTGAATACCGAACCAAAGTACTTGTTCAATTGGTCTGCCATTTCTTTGTTCCCCGTTATGACTTCCCCTGATTCTGACTGCAGGGGACCTACGTTTGTCTTTACTAACCTTTTTATCTTTACATATCTATAGAAACTTTTGCAATCCGTCTTAATGTTCCCTGCAAGCTTCCTCTTGTACTCCATTTTCCCTGTCCTAATCAAACCCTTTGTCCTCCTCTGCTGAGTTCTAAATTTCTCCCAGTCCCCGGGTTCGCTGCTATTTCTGGCCAATTTGTATGCCACTTCCTTGGCTTTAATACTATCCCTTATTTCCCTTGATAGCCGAGGTTGAGCCACCTTCCCTTTTTTATTTTTACGCCAGACAGGAATGTACAATTGTTGTAGTTCATCCATGCGGTCTCTAAATGTCTGCCATTGCCCATCCACAGTCAACCCCTTAAGTATCATTCGCCAATCTATCCTAGCCAATTGACGCCTCATACCTTCAAAGTTACCCTTCTTTAAGTTCTGGACCATGGTCTCTGAATTAACTGTTTCATTCTCCATCCTAATGCAGAATTCCACTATATTATGGTCACTCTTCCCCAAGGGGCCTCGCATAATGAGATTGTTAATTAATCCTCTCTCATTTTTAATGAAAATCAGTTTTAATGAAAAAATATTTTATTGAAAAGTTAACGTTAGTGTAATAAAAGATTTGTTGTTTCAAACTTTACTTTTTAATGTGACTCTTTAAGATCACTTAAAAACTTTGTCACTTATAAATTTGTAAAGTTACAAAAGAATGTGAAAAATCTTACACTCTTAAGATCACTGAAACTTCAAGATCACTTTTTAGCTGCAAAATTAAATAAGTTACAAAATGTGAGAGCATTTACACTATAAGATCACTTAAAAACCCTAAGATCACTTATAAGTTGTAAAGTTACAAAACTTACAAAACAATTTCAATTTGTAAAAAGTTACTAGAGTTACATGAAGAAGAAGAACAAAAGCAGCAAAGAAAGGCTGCAACCATCTCTCATCCACATCTCGGTGAATGTTCACTTCTTCATGGGGGTGTCATTTGATTGGCCGGGCTGTGTGCCCTTATTGCAGCAGCTAGCTCACCCAGGCCCTCCCTGATGGCCTGTGCTGTCATTTGCATGCCCTCCCTGACGGCCTGTGTCATCACTTGCACTCCCTCTGACATTCCCTCCCTCATTTCCTGTGTCATTACTGCTATTTCTCCCGTCAGTACCGTCACCTCTTCACCCACTGCTCTGACACTGCCTACGAGTGATCGTGTAAGGCCATTGCTCTCCACACTCAATGCCACAACCTGAGCCACATCTGTTGCATGCTGCATCTCAGGAGAGCGTGTTTCCAATCTCCTTCTCCTCTGCCTGGATCTGCCTCGCGGCACCACTCGAGTGGGAGCCGTGGGCTGGGACGGTGGGACCCTGGGTCTTGCATCTGGCACCACTCCAGTGGGAGGTGCAGGCTGGGATGGTGGGGCAGTGGGTGTAAACTGCTGCATTACATCAGCAGCACCACTGGGACCCGCAACATCGGAATCTGTGAAACCATGAAAGGTGGAACCAGAACCTCTGCAAGGGTTTGAAACACTGATGTCCGTTAATGTGGGCTCATAAATATTAAGTTCTAAGGTCTCCGCTGAAGACATTTCAGTCCATGCCTGCAGCCACCCTTGGTCTGGATCGTCCGCATCTCGTTCTTCTGGTTCTTCTTCTGGATCTTCAAGATCTTCAGGATTGGCATCATCATCTTCAAAATATATCAGAACAGTCAAATGTTTAGCAGCAGAGGAGGGGGCAGGATGAGTGGCATGAGTACTCTCACATATAGCAGGCCAGGCAGCAGGTTGATTTGAAGGGCCACGATGCATTTTCAGGACTTAGCCTTTCCCTCGCGTGTGGGCCCAGCTTGTGCTGTACTGATTGCTTTTCTCCATGTACGACTCATCATATCAGCTACCTTCTGTTCCAAGGGTGTCAGTGGATGCAGATTGGGCATGCCTCCTCCTGTTCGAGTTCTTTATCTTTTGTTGTGGGCCAATTTCTTCTGCAAAGATTAAAATATAACTTTTTACTGAGCGAGTCTTTCTGCAGCGTGGGACATACAGATAGTCACATTACAATTATGATTCCATTGAAAAATGAACATATTACTTACACTAACTACTTGACCAAGATTGTGCCATTTCTTTTTACATTGGCTTCCAGATCTCATGGTATGCACCACTGCGCAGTAATCTTCTGCGACTCGATTCCAGCGTTTCTTCATTTCTTTGGGTGGCACTTTTATGCGACCTCTGTTGCTGGTATCTAGCTCCTGCCATCTCTGCTCAATGACATTAACTAATGTCTCCACTTCCTCATGCAAGAAATTCTTTGTTCTTGGTGGACGTTGTTCCATTGCTGCATTGAATTCTGATACTCTGATATTTCAAAACACACAGTCCTTATTTTGCATGCACCTATGCAGCACTTGTTCTGGAAGTTTAGCAGCAGCACTCACTGATTTCAGCAGGTGTCTTCTTCAACAGTGCTGCTAAAAGCACTCCTTCAGGCACAAAAAAAAATCACCAAAATTCACTCACCTTTCCACAGCTCCACAAAAGCAAACAGCACTTTTCCTCATCTACCTTTAAAAATGGCCGAGTGCCAATATTTGTGTCCCACTGCGCATGCGCGCACGCTTCAGCGCCTTCGCAGGGCTACCGGCACTAAATGTGCTGCTGTGAGCTAGCCCCGCCCCCCTGCCGGCAGTTCTTCGGTGCCATGCCTTGGCCCCACCCCCCGCTGGTACGCCACGCCGACCTGGAACGGGCCCAAAAAACATCGCAGAATACGGAGGTAGGCATTAGGCGCACTTTTTGTTCGACGAAACTGCCGTGCCTCTCGGCGGTGCACCATTCTAAGGGAAGGCCGAAACTTGAGCCCTATGTTTCTGGAGTGGAAGCAAGTCTTCCTCGATTTCGAAGGACTGCCTATGGTGATGATATTCTCTAGAGTTTAGAAGAATGAAAAGTGATCTCATTGAAACATATATAATTCTTACAGGGCTTGACAGCATAGATGCAGGGAGGAGGTTTCCTCTGGCTAAGGAGTCTGGAACCAGGGGTCACAGCATCAGAATAAGGGGTCGGCCATTTAGGACTGAGCTGAGGAGAAACTTCTTCACTCAGAGGGTGGTGAATCTTTAGAATTATCTACCCCAGAGGCTCAGTCTTTGAATATATGCAAGACAGGGATCGATAGATTTTTGGATATTAAGGGAATCAAGCGATATGGGGGCAATGCAGGAAAGTAAAATTGAGGTAGAAGATCAGCCATGATCTTATTGAATGGCAGAGCAGGCTCGATGAGCTGAAGGGGCTACTCCTACTCCTAATTCTTATGTTCTTGTGAAAGTGTGTATGATGTTAAGTGAGGAAGGAGTTGTGGGAGTAGTTGGTTGGGCAAGTGGCTGTATGTGAGAAGAGAATGGTGCTAGTATATGGTGTGAAAACACAAAATGAAGAGGTGAGTGTGCTTGGAATGAGAAAGAGAAATGTTTCACTGTGGCATTGTGATTGTATGTTGAAAGATATGATAGAGGGGAAGTTATAATAGAGAACAGTTGGGAAGGGGCAAGAGGAGTGTTGTGAGATGGTGTTGAGAGGTGGAAAGATGAAGAGGTGTACTTACACATACTACATTTGAGATCCTGGGGTTGATGCTGCTGGTACCGACCTTATCTGTTACTTCTAACCAGGGCTGCCTGACAATGGCTTTAGCGATGTTCCTGCAGGTGCTGGGGATGAAAACTCAGTCTTCACCTCTTCCACAACAGGAAAATGGGGGGCAGCCTTTTAATCTATTTCTGCAGCATATCTTTCACATTTGTTGAGTAAAACATGCAAACAGCTTCAAATAGGTGCATCCGCACTTTAACTCCAGTCAGGAAACGTCCCAGAAATTGCATGTGTCACAAAGGTGGGCTACCCAACTCTGCAGGCGATCGGGAGGGCAGCTCGCTCTTCAAAGATTAATAAGACCCAGAGTTAAAGTGGCCTGGGCTTCACACTGACAATGTTATGGGGGCCTGCCATCCATCATACACCACCACCCACCCCCTCCCCCCCAACCCACCAGTACAATCCCTGCCCCGTTAAAATCAGGGTTCTAGTTTCTAGTTGTGTATTAATTATCAAGTACAATCTTTTACGGAATTCGTGGCTTGCAATTGGTTTGATGAGCATTTGTTGACCAGACAACATGATTTGACTGAAAGATTGGTGCTGGTGTTTGGGTTAAGTCTAGTCCTAAAGATAGCCAAGGTCTGGGAATGTTGTTGGGAAGAACTATCAGTGCAGGGGAATAGGAATCATTTAGCCAAAGTGTTCCTCGATGACCTGCTGTTGAAGAGTTCTTACAGCTTGCAGAATTGATGAACCTTGCTCATCCTCGTCGAAGAATGCTAAATTTCTTCAAAATGCTATCTGAGTCCTTAAACAAGTTCAGGGCCCTGATTTTCATATATGAAATAGCCATTTGCCGATTTAAGGCAGATGCGCTGGATGGCTAACAAGGGGCCTAACCCAAATATGGTTAGGTGTACTTCCGCGCAGAGTGGCCTGTGACTCAATTTTCAGGATCCCAACTTCCAAAACTTCAAAGGCAATCAAGTGAAATGGAAGAATATCTACTCATGTCTACTATTCCTTCCACAGACAGCTCCCCATTGCAACCATAGCAGCATAGAAATGTTCTCCTGTGGAATAATTGATTATTCCGTTGACTTGAACTCATTCAAAACTCTGCTGCCAATATCTTAACTCGCACCAAGTCCCGTCTCCCATTACCCATATGTTTGCTGACCTATATTGACTCCTGGTCCAGCAACGCCTCAAGTTCAAAATTGTCACCCTTGTGTTCAGATCCATCCATGGCCTTGACTTTCCCTATCTACGTAACCTCCTTGAGCCCTACAACCCTCCGAAAATCATAGACTGTCACATCACAGGAGACCGCCATTAGGCCCATCGTGCCAAAGAGCTATCCAATTAGTCCCCACTCTCTTGCCCTTTCCCCATAGCCATGCAAATTTTTCCCCTTGAAATATTTATTCAATTCACTTTTGCAAGTTATCATTAAATCTGCTTCCACCACCCTTTCAGTGCTTTTGCCAATTATTCTAAATCTGTGTCCTTTGGTTACTGACCTTTCTGCTGCTCAAAACAGTTCTCCTTATATCAAAACCATTCAGGATTTTGAACACCTGAATATCAGCTATGGTTCAGTGGGTAGCAACCTTGCCTCTGAGTCAGAAGGCTGTAGGTTCAAGTCCCAGTCCAGAGACCTTGGCCTAGAAATTGAGGAATGCTGGAGATCTGCCGGGAACGTTGGCGGTCGGCTGGCATTTTGGTACAGCCTGCTCATTATCATCAGCACGGCAGTAATTGCTAGTGCAACGCGCTCCTTGCGACGCTAATCTCAGAAGGAGGCCAAAAGCCGCCTATGTCTCTCTCTCGCAGTGTAGGAGAGTGGGGAAGAAAGAAATGACCCGAACAGTTGCTGTATGTGCTCCAAAAGTATTAGCTGCCACCTGACGTTTATCAATTTTTTCCAAAAGCAAAATACTGCAGATACTGGAATCTGAAATAAAAACAGAAAATGCTGGAAATCTCAGCTGATTTTTATTTAACAATAGTTTGTTTGTTCATGACAATGCAGATAAGAGAGATCTTATCACAGATCATTTTCAATCATTGCAATGGAGTTCACCCATTGATTTACTGACCCACAAACACAGTAGGCTGTCAGAAACACTAAAGCTGCCAGAAAATGCAAACCTACCCACCCGGTCACTGATGGGCAAAAAATGAAAGTTTAAAAGAAGAACCTTGGCAAAGGAGGCATTTGAAGTTCTGGCGTCCATCCTCAAAAGTCCTGCCAGACTCCTCATGCCCATTAGCACTGCTGAAAGACCTTTAGCGGCAGCAAATACCAGCGGCAATGCGAGCAGAGAACTCCAAAATGGATGAGCTGGCATCAACTCGCCGTTATACACCGATTGATGTCACGCTCCACTTCAGTAAAATGCTCTCGCCGATAGCAGTTAACGGCAGCACCGACGATCTGCCGAAAATGTCGGCTGCCGCGGTACCCGCCACCGGCTGGCAGAAGAGCGCCGAACGCCATTTTTTCGACATTTCATAGTGCCAACGGGTGGTACAAACCACCCGAATTTCTAGGCCTCGAGCACAAAAACCGAGGCTGGCACTCCAGTGCTAAACTGAGAGAGTGCTGCACTGTCAGAGATGCCGTCTTTCGGATGTAACGTTAAACCGGGGCTTCGTTTGCTCTCTTCGGTGGATGTAAAAGATCCCATGACACTATTTTAAAGAAGTGCAGGGGAATTCTCCCCAGTGACCTAGCCAGGGGGCATAACCTCAAAACTCAAGCTAAGCCATTAAAGCACTTCTTCACACAAAGGGTAGTGGAAATCTAGAACACTCTCCCCAAAAAGCTGTGGCGGCTAGGTCAATTGAAAATGTCAAAACTGAGATTGATAAATTTTTGTTAGGCAAGGGTATAAAGGGTATACAGAACCAAGGCAGGTATAAAGAGTTAAGATACAGATCGGCTATGATCTATTTGAATGGTGGAACAGGGTCGAGGGGCTGAATGGCCTACTGGTGTTCTTATGTTCCTACATCTTGGCACTTTCTCACCTATATGCAGTGATGCCACAAGATGCAAGAATTTCAGTTGGCACATTTGAAAAACATACAGAAATTGCTTCATTGAGCTTCCTTGATGCCATAGTCAATTGATCCAGTGGACTGAGCCATACAGGCAGAAAAATGTCAGTTTTGATCCCTGGTCCGTGCTGAATTAGTTAGCCTTAACTGGAGCAACAGCAACAGAGTTCCAATTGACCTCAGGGCCCCTGGTTAGCATGGAAAAAAAGTATTATCCTGATTTCTCTCTCCTGATCACTATCCAGTGATCCCTGCAGGAAGTGCTTGTGTCTGGCTATCAGGCGAGGGTGTATCGGGCTGTAACACGCCTGAATCAAACAGCTGACTAATATACACAGTCAAGACTTACACATGAATAATGGCGAGCTGTGCGAACTATTGGAAGTTGATTGGCATCCATAGAACCAAGAAGTCACTGCTTTTAGAAAAGTAAAGGTGGGAAAGGGAAAGAAACTGGCAGAGAAAGCAAGAAAAAAAATGATTGTAGAGTTAAAAAAATAGCTGTATGTGGAGAGTATAAGTAAGACGCCAAATCATTGAAAAATTGAATGTTGGTATTATGCTTAAAAATAGATTAAATAAATACCTTTTTTAATAAATTACCTTGAGCATTCTCTGACCTCTCTTTTTCCAGTTTATTTCTAACGGTAAGTAATGCTGATTGCAATGATTCCGCCCGAACTTTTTCAATATTCTCAAGCTTCACTCTCTGACGATGTGGCTCCATAAGCTGGAATATGTCCACAATCTGAAAGGGCAATATATAAGAAATTATGTTTCATAGCAGTTATTATTTGAATGATAAGATAGATTTTTAAGCTTCTATAGTGGAACCTTGATTATCATGCCTTCATTATCTTTGACAATGTTCACAGATAATGGAATATCTATAGGAGTCAGAGCTGCCAGCACTTTTTTCTTCCAAAGATCTTACTGGCAAGATCAGCTGCTGCTAGAAAACTGATGTACTTTCTCATAGCTTCCCCGTGCATCCACATATCTCTCACCTCTGGACCTGCCATAAACTCAACAGATCTGACTAAAAACCCTCCCTCAATACCAACGATGAATTCTGAGTAAAAGTAAAAGTTGCGTTTTGGGAAATATGTGGTCACATCCAGCAAACCCAACAGCAAACTCCACAGTGCTGATCCCAGTGGAGCAACTTCAAAATTAATACAAAATCAACCTGTTAAAATACTCTCCTTATTGTCTTGGAACATGTTTAAATAGGTAAGCTTATCTGATTGCCAGCAGGAGTAATGGAGGTGAGTGTTGCTGTCGAGTTGTGATGGGTGCATCAGTGGTGAGAGTCAGAGTAATCAGCAGTGAACAGTAATTTGGGAACTTACAAATAATGCTAATATTGCATGTTCACAGGAATTCTCTTTCTTGTCAAAGAATCTTTGAATAAAAGTGAACTTGCACATTTGGGCATGGACCACCTTTTTCATACAGTGCAGATAAAGAGAGATTAAGTGGGTAATGTCCCCAATATGATGAGATCAGAACAATTTAATGGGAAGTTCCCCCCGTTTCTGATTTTGCCCAGGTGATTGGTGCCAATGTAGGCTCACCCCTGTAGTGTGTGGGGAGTGTTTAAGAATCAGAGGACTATGAAACCTTGTTGAATATTGCTAATGTCCCCTTCCCTTTCCCAGTGATTATAAAGGACATCTCTTCGGATCCCTTCAAGCATCTTCCCGATGATGGATGTCAGGCTGATGGACCTTTAGTTCCCTGGTTCTGACTCGTCCCCTTTTTTGAAAACAGGATCTACATGAGTTACCTTTTAGTCTAAGGGAACTATCCCTGAATCTATTGAGTTATTGATATGGGCAAACAGGGTCACAGGGCACCTGTCCTATCTCTTTAATCACTCAGGTAGATATTATCTGGATCCAGAGCCCTATCTATTTTGGTTCCAAAATGGCTGCCGCTAAGCTGGCAGCACCATAAAGAACTCTGGAACTTTTCACTTCTATCCATGGGAATCTCCAGCCATCCTCTGCCCTTTCTCTCCCAAGTCTCCTCGCTTCCCCTGTTCAAGTTTTCCTGGCTTCATCACTTGGTGCATTTTAGACCCAACTACACGTTAACTACAATTTAACTGTTTTAACCTTCTTCACCCATCCCCCATCCCTGCCTTCTGCTTCTCAAATTTGATTTCTGAATTCCTGGATTTCACTGGACGTTAAGACTACGTTCCTGCATTGGACAACACCACTTCGCTTCAGCATTGGACTATTCCATATAACTCATTTGCTGTGTTAAAAATCTGCTGCTAAAAGAAAATATTATCTTCCTCACTGTGGTTGTTTCTCTGCTGAGCTGGGTGACTCGTTTGACTGTTTTTTCAGCCCTGTTGAGTACTGCTACTGCTGTCATCTCTCATCCTTCAATTCTCCACCATTCAAATAGCTTCTGGACTTCTCTCGCCTGCTACTCTTGTCGATGCTTCAAACTGCTTCCAGCCTACCGATTGCAACTTGACTCTCCACGGGATCTCCAACCTTAACTCTGGACTCCTTACTATTGTCACCAATCTATTCCATTACTACCACGAAATACGCATCCCTATAATTGTTACATTGTTTATACTTGTTTCAAGATTTTCTTTCAAATTGATTTTCTTTCAAACTGTCTCGAGATCTTGCAGGAGAGTGGAAGTCTCCATTTAAATCACCTCAAGATTCTTTCTTTTACTGGCAGTTGGATCAATGGTCTTTGGAATAGTGACTTCTCATTGTGCCTTTTGATCTACTGGAGAATGATTTAATGAGATAGCTAGAGACTGATTTAACGTTTCAATTACTCAAGTTCTGATTTTAAATTTACTTATAATTAATCTATATATTAATAAATTTTGTTTTAATATAATTGATCATGATTATACTGATATAGTCATCAACCTATTCCCTATGTAAATTGAGTTTTTTCCCATGTCTATTTGCGTGCGCATTTTGGCTGCCGCTTTGGACCCGAGCCACTCACTTCGATTTCCACTTGCTTCTCACACTTTTTCTTTTTGCTCTATCCCTCTCTTACCAGTCTTTCCTGTTGTCATGCCACCTTTCATCTCTCCTCTCTCGGCTACTCTGTCCTCCCAAATCCCTACCCTAACCATTCAACCTTCCTACTCTCCTGTCGCCGCCTCAGGCTTGGCTCCCTTTTAGAGATGCCTGCAGCTTCCCTCTGTGCCTCTCTTGGCATCCAAAGGGCCCACCATGGCACTTGTTACTGTCTCCTCACGAGTAGCAACCTCATCCTACTCTCTCACCGACTTTGGCGCCCAGCTTACCTGAGGGGGGCTAACCTTGCCAATCACCTCCTCGTCCGACTCATCCCTCCAAGCTCTGACCCTGTGTATGCTGGCAGTGGATCAGCCATCACCGATCCTCTCCAGATCTCCTTGCAGAACGTCTGTTCACTTGGGAACAAGGCCCTTGCCATCCATGAGCTTATCGTGGATGATTGCATCGATAGCATGGCCCTGACGGAAACTTGGCTGAGGGGTGATGACATCTTACCTATAAACGAAGTCTGGGTATACCTTCCAACACATGCCCCGCCCAGACCATATCCTTTGATTCCTTTAGCCATAAGGGCCACATCTAACTTCCTTTTGAATATATCGAACGAACTGGCCTCAACAACTTTCTGTGGTAGAGAATTCCACAGGTTCACCACTCTCTGAGTGAAGAAGTTTCTCCTCATCTCGGTCCTAAATGGCTTATCCCTTATCCTTAGACTGTGATCCCTGGTTCTGGACTTCCCCAACAATGGGAACATTCTTCCTGCATCTAACCTGTCCAATCCCGTCAGAACTTTGATCGATCCTGTCGCTGCTTTCCAAATGCGCTGCTATTTCATCCTTAATAATTGATTCCAACATTTTCCCCACTACTGATGTCAGGCTAACTGGTCTATAATTCCCTGTTTTCTCTCTCCCTCCTTTTTAAAAAGTGAGGTTACATTAGCTACCCTCCAATCCATAGGAACTGATCCAGAGTCCATGGAATGTTGCAAAATGACCACCAATGAATCCACTATTTCTAGGGCCACTTCCTTAAGTACTCTGGGATGCAAACTATGAAACCCTGGGGAATTATCGGCCTTCATTCCCATCAATTTCCCTGACACAATTTCCTGACTAATAAGGATTTCCTTCAGTTCCTCCTTCTCGCTAGACCCTCGGTCCCTAGTATTTCTGGAAGGTTATTTGTGTCTTCCTCAGTGAAGACAAAACCAAAGTATTTGTTCAATTAGTCTGCCATTTCTTTGTTCCCCATTATAAATTCACCTGATTCTGACTGCAAGGGACCTACATTTGTCTTCACTAATCGGTTTCTCTGCACATACCTATAGAAGCTTTTGCAGTCAGTTTTTATGTTCTCTGCAAGTCCAAGTTCCCTTACTTTCATACTCTATTTTCCCACTCCTAATTAAACCCTTTATGCTCCTCTGCTGAATTCTAAATTTCTCCCAGTCCTCCGGTTTGTTGCTTTTTCTGGCCAATTTATATGCCTCTTCCTTGGATTTAACATTATTCCTAATTTCCCTTGTTAGCCACGGTTGAGCCACCTTCCCCGTTTTATTTTTACGCCAGACAGGGATGTACAATTGTTGAAGTTCATCCATGTGATATTTAAATGTCTGCCATTGCCAATCCACCGTCAACCCTTTTAATATCATTTGCCAGTCTATCCTTGCAAATTCATGTCTCATACCATCGAAGTTACCTTTCTGGAAGTTCAGGACCCTAGTCTCTGAATAAACTGTGTCACTCTCCACCTTAAAGAAGAATTCTACCATATTAGGGTCACTCTTCCCCAAGGGGCCTCGCACAACAAGATTGCCAATTAATCTTCTCTCATTACACAAGACCCAGTCTATGATGGCCTGCTCTCTAGTTGGTTCCTCGACATATTGGTCTAGAAAACCATCCCTTATACACTCCAGGAAATCCTCCTCCACAGTATTGCTACCAGTTTGGTTAGCCCAATTTATATGTAGATTAAAGTCACCCATGATAACTGCTGTACCTTTATCGCGTGACAAATCTGCACGTCATGGTATACACTTTGTTGATGCCGCTTGCCCTCCACTTGATTATGGAGATCAGGGTGGACAAGAGAGAGCCTTGTTTTAAGCGCCCTTTTCATGAGCAGCTCGGGTGGGAGAACACCGGTGAGTGAGTGGGGTCTGGTGCGGTAGCTGAGCAGCACTCGGGACAACCGGGTCTGCAGGGAGCCTTCCGACACACGTTTCAAGCTCTGCTCATTCTGCCTGGCCATTGGATGCGGGCTTGAACAGGGCAGATGTAAACGTGTTTGATCCCGTTGCGAGTCATGAATTCCTTGAATTCAGCACTGGTGAAGCATGGCCCATTGTCGCTGACTAGGACATCGGGCAAGCCATGTGTAGCAAACATGGCTCCTGGGCTTTCAATGGTGGCAGGGGACATAGAAACATAGAAAATAGGTGCAGCAGTAGGCCATTCAGCCCTTCGAGCCTGCACCGCCATTCAATGAGTTCATGGCTGAACATGCAACTTCAGTACCCCATTCCTGCTTTCTCGCCATACCCCTTGATCCCCCTAGTAGTAAAGACTACATCTAACTCCTTTTTAAATATATTTAGTGAATTGGCCTCAACAACTTTCTGTGGTAGAGAATTCCACAGGTTCACCACTCTCTGGGTGAAGAAGTCTCTCCTCATCTCGGTCCTAAATGGCTTACCCCATATCCTTCGACTGTGACCCCTGGTTCTGGACTTCCCCAACATTGGGAACATTCTTCCTGCATTTAACCTGTCTAAACCCGTCAGAATTTTAAACGTTTCGATGAGATCCCCTCTCATTCTTCTGAACTCCAGTGAATACAAGCCCAGTTGATCCAGTCTTTCTTGATATGTCAGTCCCGCCATCCCGGGAATCAATCTGGTGAACCTTCGCTGCACTCCCTCAATAGCAAGAATGTCCTTCCTGAAGTTAGGAGACCAAAACTGCACACAATACACCAGGTGTGGCCTCACCAAGGCCCTGTACAACTGTAGCAACACCTCACTGCCCCTGTACTCAAATCCTCTTGCTATGAAGGCCAACATGCCATTTGCTTTCTTAACCGCCTGCTGTGCCTGCATGCCAACTTTCAATGACTGATGTACCATGACACCCAGGTCTCGTTGCACCTCCCTTTTTCCTAATCTGTCACCATTCAGATAATAGTCTGTCTCTCTGTTTTTACCACCAAAGTGTATAACCTCACCAAAGTGGATAATGCTTACAGACATTATTACACATTCAATCCATTTTGTTAAGCGTCCACGACAACCAAAAACATTTTGCCCAGAAATGGGCCCACATAGTCTACATGGCTTCTCGACCATGGTTTTGAGGGCCACAACCACAAACAGCAGTGTCTCTCTGGGTGCATTGCTCAGCTGAGAGCAAGTGTTGCACTGACGCACGCATGACTCTAAATCTGAGTTGATGCCGGGCCACCACACATGGGATCTGGCTATGGCTTTCATCATTACAATGCCTGGGTGGGTGTTGTGCAGTTTACTTATGAATGTGTCTCTGCCTTTCTTGGGCAAGCCACCCGATTGCCCCACAATAGACAGTCCGCCAGCAGGGACAGCTCGTCTTTGCGTCTGAGAAACGGCTTAATCGCCTCCTGCATCTCCACTGGGACACTGGACAAGCTCCCATGGAGGACACAATTTTTTTTACCAAAGACAGTAAAGGATCCTGGCTGGTCCAGGTCCTGATCTGGCGGGCTGTAATGGGGGACTTCTCGTTCTCGAATGCCTCCATGACCATGAGCAAGTCCGCTGGCTGTGCCCCATTCTCTGTGCCCGGTCTGTGGCAGATTACATAGTTGTATGCTGACAGTGTAAGCGCCCATCTTTGGATACGGACAGAGGCATTGGTATTAATCCCTTTGCTCTCAGAGAACAGCGATATGAGCGGCTTGTGGTCAGTTTCAAGCTCAAATTTGAGGCCAAATAAGTATTGGTGCATTTTTTTTACCCCGTAGATGCACACCAGAGCCTCTTTTTCAATAATGCTGTAGGCCCTTTTGGCCTTGGACAAATTCCTGGACACATAAGCGACCAGTTTCAAAATCCCCGATTCAGTAACCTGTTGTAACACACACCCGACCCCGTATGACGATGCATCGCAAGCTAGCACTAATCGTTTACAAGGGTTGTACAGGACAAGCAGTTTGTTAGAACACAACAGATTTCTGGCTTTCTTAAAGGCAGCCTCTTGTGAATTCTCCCATACCCAGTCGTCTCCCTTGGGCAGTAGCGTTTGTAGGGGTTCTAGCAGGGTGCTTAACCCGGGTAGGAAATTACCAAAATAGTTAAGGAGTCCCAGCAACAACCGCAGCTCCATCACATTCTGTGGTCGCGGCACGTTCTTGATGGCCTCTGTCTTGGCGTCGGTGGGTCTGATGCCGTCTGCTACGATTCTCCTTCCCAATAATTCGACGTCCTGTGCCAGGAAAATATAGTTTGTGCGTTTCAACCTGAGCCCACGCGATCCAATCGACTCAGAACCTACTCCAGATTCTTCAGGTGCTCCATGGTGTCCCGACCTGTAACCAATATGTTGTCCTTGTGTAAGGAACTGACTTTAGCAGGCTCTCCATGTTCCGCTGGAAGATCGCCACGGCCGACCAAATCCCGAACGGGCCCCGGTTGTAGATAAACAGACCTTTGTGCGTGTTGAGGCAGGTGAGGCCTTTCGAAGACTCCTCCAGCTCCTGCATCATGTAGGCTGAGGTCAGGTCCAGCTTGGTAAACGTCTTCCCTCCAGCCAGGGTCGCAAATAGGTCGTCTGCCTTGGGTAGCGGGTACTGGTCCTAGAGCGAAAATGGTTAATCGTTACTTTATAGTCCCCACAAATTCTAACCGTGCCATCCTCCTTGAGTACCGGGACAATCGTACTGGCCCAGTCATTGAATTCCACCAGCACGATGATGCCATCATGGTGCAGCCTATCCAGCTCAATTTCTACTTTTTCACGCATCATGTACGGTACTGCCTGAGCCTTGTGGTAGATGGGTCGCGTACTGGGAACCAAATGGTTCTGCACTTTCGGCCCCAAAAAGCTTCCAATGCCTGGCTCGAACAATGATGAGAACTTGCTCAGAACCTGGGTACATGAGGCATCACTGACGGACGAAAGCGCAAGGATGTCGTTCCAGTTCGAGCGGATTTTTCTCAGTCAGCTTCTGCCGAACAACGTGGGGCCATCCCCAGTACAATCCACAGCGGAAGTTCGTGTACTGCTCCGTCATAGGAGACTCTGACCTCTGCAGTGCCAATGACCGGAATTAGTTCCTTGGTGTTAGTCCTTAGTTTGGTGTGAATGGGGCTGAGCTTGGGCCTGTGTGCCTTTTTGCCCCACAGCCTGTCGAAGGCCTTTTCACTCATTATGGACTGACTTGCCCCTGTGTCCAGCTCCAAAGATACTGGAATATCATTCAGTTCAACTTTCAACATTATTGGTGTACATTTCGTAGTGAATGTGTGTACTCCGTACACTTCTGCCTCCTCAGTACAAGTCTCCAATTCAGCCTGATCTATCGTAGATCGATCGTCCTCTGCAACGTGGTGGTTTGCAGGGTTTGCAGCTCGCCTGCACATTCGTTGGAGGTGTCCCATTGTTCTGCAACCATTGCACGCATAGTGCTTAAAGCAGCACTGATGGGGCCGATGATCACCTCCGCAGCACCAACAGGGTGTTAACTGCCTCGCATTAACAATTGATGGCGGTCATGCAGCAGCAGCCGGCTTGTACATTCTGCTCGAGACCGACATTACTTTATGCACAGTATTGGCCGAAATTTTTTATTCTGCAAAATCTGCTTGGTATTGTCGCTGGTGGACATAAATGCCTGGGCTATCGTTATGGCTTTATTTAGATTCGGAGTTTCTAAAGTCAACAGTTTGCGAAGGATTGTCTCATGTCCAATGCCCAGTACAAAAAAGTCTCTGAGCATTTGGTCTTGAAATCCCCCAAATTCACAATGTCCTGTGAGGCGCCTTAGTTCGGCACTTCCTAGCCCTCCAAACGTTGACACGTGTAGAACCGATATCTCACCATCAAAACACTTTCCTTAGGATTTAGGTGCTCCCAGACTAGCGTATTCAATTCTTTGTAGGATTCCTCTGTTGGTTTTGCCGGGGCCAGGAGATTCTTCATGAGGCCATAGGTTGTTGCCCCACAGACATTTAGGAGGATCGCCCTTCGTTTGGCAGCATTGTCGTCCCCTTCCAGCTCGTTGGCCATGAAGTATTGGTCAAGTCTCTCCACGAAGGCCTCCCAATCGTTCCCTTCTGAGAACTTCTCCAGGATGCCGACTGTTCTTTGCATTTTCGCGCGGTTGTTTGTTACCTCGTTGCCAATTGGTACACTCATAATAAAGGTGGAAACTCAGTACTGTGTGCACTGAGCAAGTGTGACCATAGCTCCTTTAATAAGATTCCAGAGTGCAGGTAACTCGTGGGTGGCCTGCTTATATACTGTGCTCCCAAGGGATGCTGGGATCCCTTGGGACTCCAACAGGTGGGCCCTCTGGTGGTCCTAAATGACCCTAAATGAGGGACAATTAGCCATCAACAGTTCACGTTTGATGCGACCATGGGAGGTGGGACCAGTATAAACCGGCCCTGGGCAGGACCGGAATCGATGTCTTAGGCGGAGTGTTTGCGAGTGCTGTTGGGGAGGGTTCAAACTAATATGGCAGGGGGATGGAATTCTATGCAGGGAGGCAGAGGGAAGCAAAAAGGGGGCAGAAGCAAAAGTTGGAAGGAGAAAAGTAAGAGTGGAGGGCAGAGAAATCAAGGGCAAAAATCAAAAAGGGCCACATTACAACATAATTCTAAAAGGACAAAGAGTGCGAAAAAAAACAATCCTGAAGACTCTGAGTCGCAATGCGAGGAGCATTCTTAATAAGGTGGATGAATTAACTGCGCAGATAGCTGTTAACGGATATGATGTAATTGGGATTACGGAGACATGGCTCCAGGGTGACCAAGGCTGGGAACTCAACAACCAGGGGTATTCAATATTCAGGAAGGATAGACAGAAAGGAAAAGGAGGTGGGGTAGCGTTGCTGGTTAGAGGAGATTAACACAATAGTAAGGAAGGACATTAGCGTGATGTGGAATCTATATGGGTAGCACTACGAAATAACCGAGAGCAGAAAATGTTAGTGGGAGTTGTGTACAGACCACCAAACAGTAGTAGTGAGGTTGGGGATGGCTTCAAATAGGAAATTAGGGATGCATGCAATAAAGGTATAGCAGTTATCATGGCTGACTTTAATCTACATATAGATTGGACTAACCAAACTAGAAGCAATACTGTGGAGGAGGATTTCCTGGAGTGTATAAGGAATGGTTTTCTGGACCAATTATGTCGAAGAACCAACTAGAGAGCAGGCCATCCTAGACTGGGTCTTGTGTAATGAGAGAGGATTAGCTAGCAATCTAGTCGTGCGAGGCCCCTTGGGGAAGAATGACCATAATATGGTAGAATTCTTCATTAAGGTGAAGAGTGACACAGTTAATTCAGCGACTTGGGTCCTGAACTTACAGAAAGTTGGCATGCAGGTACAGCAGACGGTGAAGAAGGCAAATGGTATGTTGGCCTTCATAGCAAGGGGATTTGAGTATAGGAGCAGGGAAGTTTTGCTGCAGTTGTACAGGGCCTTGGTGAGGCACCACCTGGAATATTATGTACAGTTTTGGTCTCCTAATCTGAGGAAGGACGTTCTTACTATTGAGGGAGTGCAGCGAAGGTTCACCAGACTGATTCCAGGGATGGCTGGACTGACAGATGAGGAGAGACTGGATCAACTGGGCCTTTATACACTGGAGTTTAGAAGGATGAGAGGGGATCGCATAGAAACATATAAGATTCTGATTGGACTGGACAGGCTAGATGCGGGAAGAATGTTCCCGATGTTGGGGAAGTCCAGAAGCAGGGGACACAGTCTTAGGATAAGGGACAGGCCGTTTAGGACTGAGATGAGGAGAAACTTCTTCACTCAGAGAGTTGTTAACCTGTGGAATTCCCTGCCGCAGAGAGCTGTTGATGCCAGTTCATTGGATATATTCAAGAGGGAGTTAGATATGGCCCTTACGGCTAAAGGGATCAAGGGGTATGGAGAGAAAGCAGGAAAGGGGTACTGAAGGAATGATCAGCCATGATCTTATTGAATGGTGGTGCAGGCTCAAAGGGCCGAATGGCCTACCCCTGCACCTATTTTCTATGTTTTTATGTTTCTATGAAAGGTAACTTCGATAGTATGAGACGTGAATTGGCTAGGATAGACTGGCGAATGATACTTAAAGGGTTGACGGTGGATAGGCAATGGCAGACATTTAAAGATCACATGGATGAACTTCAACAGTTGTACATCCCTGTCTGGCATAAAAATAAAATGGGGAAGGTAGCTCAACCGTGGCTAACAATGGGAATTAGGGATAGTGTTAAATCCGATGAAAAGGCATATAAATTGGCCAGAAAAATCAAACCTGAGCACTGGGAGAATTTTAGAATTCAGCAGAGGAGGACTAAGGGTTTAATTAGAAGGGGGAAAATAGAGAGTAAGCTTGCAAGGAACATAAAAACTGACTGCAAAAGCTTCTATAGATATGTGAAGAGAAAAAGATTAGTGAAGACTAATGTAGGTCCCTTGCAGTCAGAATCAGGTGAATTCATAATGGGGAACAAGGAAATGGCAGACCAATTGAACAAATACTTTGGTTCTGTCTTCACTAAGGAAGACACAAATAACCTCCTGAAAATACTAGGGGACCGAGGGTCTCGCGAGAAGGAGGAACTGAGGGAAATCCTTATTAGTCAGGAAATAGTGTTAGGGAAATTGATGGGATTGAAGGCCGATAAATCCTCAGGGCCTGATAGTCTGCATCCCAGAGTACTTAAGGAAGTGGCCCTAGAAATCGTAGATGCATTGGTGGTCATTTTCCAACATTCCATGGACTCTGGATCAGTTCCTACGGATTGGAGGCTGGCTAATAAGAACATAAGAACATAAGAATTAGGAACAGGAGTAGGCCATCTAGCCCCTCGAGCCTGCTCCGCCATTCAATAAGATCATGGCTGATCTGGTCGTGGACTCAGCTCCACTTACCTGCCCTCTCCCCGTAACCCTTAATTCCCTTATTGCTTAAAAATCTATCTATCTTTGACTTGAAAACATTCAATGAGCCAGCCTCAACTGCTTCCTTGGGCAGAGAATTCCACAGATTCACAACCCTCTGGGAGAAGAAATTCCTTCTCATCTCGGTTTTAAATTGGCTCCTCCGTATTTTGAGGCTGTGCCCCCTAGTTCTAGTCTCCCCCACCAATGGAAACAACCTCTCTGCCTCTATCTTGTCTATCCCTTTCATGATTTTAAATGTTTCTATAAGATCACCCCTCATCCTTCTGAACTCCAAGGAGTAAAGACCCAGTCAACTCAATCTATCATCATAAGGTAACCCCCTCATTTCTGGAATCAGCCTAGTGAATCGTCTCTGTACCCCTTCCAAAGCTAGTATATCCTTCCTTAAGTAAGGTGACCAAAACTGCACGCAGTACTCCAGGTGCGGCCTTACCAATACCTTATACAGTTGCAGCAACACCTCCCTGCTTTTGTACTCCATCCCTTTCGCAATGAAGGCCAACATTCCATTTGCCTTCCTGATTACCTGCTGCACCTGCAAACTAACCTTTTGGGATTCCTCTGCACCACAGCATGTTGTAATTTCTCCCCATTCAAATAATATTCCCTTTTACTGTTTTTTCCCCCAAGGTGGATGACCTCACACTTTCCGACATTGTATTCCATCTGCCAAACCTTAGCCCATTCGCTTAACCTATCCAAATCTCTGAGTCCTCTACACAACCCGCTTTCCCACTAATCTTTGTGTCATCTGCAAATTTTGTTGCACTACACTCTGTCCCCTCTTCCAGGTCATCTATGTATATTGTAAACAGTTGTGGTCCCAGCACCGATCCCTGTGGCACACCACTAACCACTGATTTCCAACCGGAAAAGGACCCATTTATCCCGACTCTCTGCTTTCTGTTCGCCAGCCAATTCTCTATCCATGCTAATACATTTCCTCTGACTCCGCGTACCTTTATCTTCTGCAGTAACCTTTTGTGTGGCACCTTATCGAATGCCTTTTGGAAATCTAAATACACCACGTCCATTGGTACACCTCTATCCACCATGCTTGTTATATCCTCAAAGAATTCCAGTAAGTTAGTTAAACATGATTTCCCTTTCATGAATCCATGCTGCGTCTGCTTGATTGCACTATTCCTATCTAGATGTCCCACTATTTCTTCCTTAATGATAGTTTCAAGCATTTTCCCCACTACAGATGTTAAACTAACCGGCCTATAGTTACCTGCCTTTTGCCTGCCCCCTTTTTTAAACAGAGGCGTTACATTAGCTGCTCTCCAGTCCGCTGGTACCTCCCCAGAGTCCAGAGAATTTTGGTAGATTATAACAAATGCATCTGCTATAGCTTCCGCCATCTCTTTTAATACCCTGGAATGCATTTCATCAGGACCAGGGGACTTGTCTACCTTCAGTCCCATTAGTCTGTTCAGCACTACCTCCCTATTGATAATGATCATCTCAAGGTCCTCCCTTCCCACGTTCCTATGACCAGCAATTTTTGGCATGGTTTTTGTGTCTTCCACTGTGAAGACGGAAGCAAAATAATTGTTTAAGGTCTCAGCCATTTCCACATTTCCCATTATTAAATCCCTCTTTTCATCTTCTAAGGGACCAACATTTACTTTAGTCACTCTTTTCCGTTTTATATATCTGTAAAAGCTTTTACTATCTGTTTTTATGTTTTGCGCAAGTTTACTTTCGTAATCTATCTTCCCTTTCTTTATTGCTTTTTTAGTCATTCTTTGCTGTTGCTTAAAATTTTCCCAATCCTCTAGTTTCCCACGAACCTTGGCCACCTTATACGCATTGGTCTTTGATTTGATACTTTCCTTTATTTCCTTGGTTATCCACGGCTGGTTATCTCTTCTCTTGCCGCCCTTCTTTTTCACTGGAATATATTTTTGTTGCGCATTATGAAAGAGCTCCTTAAAAGTCCTCCACTGTTCCTCAATTGTGCCACCGTTTAGTCCTTGTTTCCAGTCTTAATGTAACCTCACTTTTAAAAAAAGGAGGGAGAGGGGAAACAGGGAATTATAGACCAGTTAGCCTGACATCGGTAATGGAGAAAATGTTGGAATCAATCATTTAAAGATGTAATAGCAGCGTATTTGGAAAGCAGTGACAGGATCGGACCAAATCAGCATGGATTTATGAAAGGGAAATCATGCTTGACAAATCTTCTAGAATTTTTTGAGGATGTAACTAGTTGAGTGGATAAGGGAGAACCAGTGGATGTGGTGTATTTGGACTTTCAAAGGGCTTTTGACAAGGTCCCACACAAGAGATTAGTGTGCAAAATTAAGGCACATGGGATTGGGGGTAATGTATTGATGTGGATAGAGAACTGGTTGGCAGACAGGAAGCAAAGAGTAGGAATAAACAGGTCCTTTTCAGATTGGCAGACAGTGACTAGTGAGGTACCGCAAGGTTCAGTGCTGGGACCACAGCTATTTACAATATACATTAATGATTGAGATGAAGGAATTGAATGTAATATCTCCAAATTTGCAGATGACACTAAGCTGGGTGGCAGTGTGAGCTGTGAGGAGGATGCTAAGAGGCTGCAGGGTGACTTGGGCAGGTTAGCTGAGTGGGCAAATGCATGGCAGATGCAGTATAATGTGGATAAGTGTGAGGTTATCCATTTTGGTGGCAAAAACAGGAAGGCAGATTATTATCTGAATGGTGACAGATTAGTAAAAGGGGAGGTGCAATGAGACATGTTAGATGCAGGAAGAATGTTCCCGATGTTGGGGAAGTCCAGAACCAGGGGGCACAGTCTAAGGATAAGGGGTAAGCCATTTAGGACTGAGATGAGGAGAAACTTCTTCACACAGAGAGTTGTTAACCTGTGGAATTCCCTACCGCAGAGAGTTGTTGATTCCAGTTTGTTGGATATATTCAAGAGGGAGTTAGATGTGGCCCTTACGGCTAAAGGGATCAAGGGGTATAGAGAGAAAGCAGGAACGGGGTACTGAGGTGAATGATCAGCCATGATCTTATTGAATGGTGGTGCAGGGTCGAAGGGCCGAATGGCCTACTCCTGCACCTATTTTCGATGTTTCTATGTTACCTGTGTGTCATGGTACATCAGTGATTGAAAGTAGGCATGCAGGTACAGCAGGCAGTTAAGAAAGTAAATGTTGGCTTTCATAGCGAGAGGATCTGAGTATAGAAGCAGGGAAGTCTTGCTGCAGTTATACAGGGCCTTAATGAGAGCACACCATTGTGCACAGTTTTGGTCTCCTAATCTGAGGAAAGACATTCTTGCTATTGAGGGAGTGCAGCGATGGTTCACCAGACTGATTCCCGGGATGGCAGGACTGACATATGAAGAAAGACTGGATCGACTAGGCTTATATTCACTGGAATTTAGAAGCATGAGAAGGGATCTCATAGAAGCATATAAAATTCTGACGGGATTGGAGAGGTTAAATGCAGGAAGAATGTTCCTGATGTTGGGGAATTCCAGAAGCAGGGGTCACAGTCTAAGGATAAGGGGTAAGCCATATAGGACCGAGATAAGGAGAAAGTTTTTTACCCAGAGAATTGTGAAGCTATGGAATTCTCTACCACAGAAAGTTGTTGAGTCCAGTTCGTTGAATGTATTCAAAAGGGAGTTACATGTGGCCCTTATGGCTAAAGGAATCGGGTGTATGGAGAAAAGGCAGGCGTGGGGTACTGAAGTTACATGATCAGCCATGATCATATTGAATGGTGGTGCAGGCTCGAAGGGCCGAATGATCTGCTCCTGCACCTATTTTCTATGTTTCTATAAAGACCCATTTTTGGAAGGCAAAAAGCAGTACAGGAATAGCTACAGAAGCCAGCCAGTGTTCGGGACACAAGCTGCAAGCAAGGAAAGGGCCTACAGTCAACCTCAGAAGACAGCCGAGGAATTGGTGATTGAGGCGTGCGAAAGCATGGCTTTATGCTAAACATTCGTAAGACAAAGGTCCTCCACCAGACTGTCGTCGCTGCTCAGCACTGTCCCCCAGTCATCAAGATCCACGGCGCAGCCCTGGACAACGTGGACCATTTCCCATACCTCGGGAGCCTCTTATCAACAAGCGCAGACATTGACGACGAGATTCAACATCGCCTCCAGTGCACCAGTGCAGCCTTCGGCCACTTGAGGAAAAGATTGTTTGAAGACCAGGCCCTCAAATATGCCACCAAGCTCATGGTCTACAGGGTTGTAGTAATACGCACCCTCCTAGCTCAGAGACTTGGACCATGTACAGTAGACACCTCAAGTCGCTGGAGAAATACCACCAACGATGTCTCCGCAAGATCCTGCAAATCCCCTGGGAGGACAGACGCACCAACGTTAGCGTCCTCGACCAGGCCAACATCCCCAGCATTGAAGCACTGACCACACTTGATCAGCTCCGGTGGGCAGGCCACATTGTTCACATGCCAGACACGAGACTCCCAAAACAAGCATTCTACTCAGAACTCCTTCACGGCAAACGAGCCAAAGGTGGGCAGAGGAAACGTTACAAGGACACCCTCAAAACCTCCCTGATAAAGTTCAACATCCCCACTGACACCTGGGAGTCCCTGGCCAATGACCGCCCTAAGTGGAGGAAGTGCATCCGGGAAGGCGCTGAGCACCTTGAGTCTCATCGCCGAGAGCATGCAGAAATCAAGAAGCGTGCGGCAAACCTGTCCCACCCCACCTTCCACCTGTGACAGGGACTGTGGTTCTCATATTGGACTGTTCGGCCACCTAAGGACTCAGTTTTAGAGTGGAAGTAAGTCTTCCTCGATTCTGAGGGACTGCCTATGATGATGATGTATGTTTGTTCCAGCCAAATCATAGAAGTGTTTTGTGATTGGGCCTGGGTAACTTTATATTTAACAGTCAAATCACGGACGAGTTTAATTTTGTCAATGCAAATTACCCTTCCATAGGGTATTCTGGGTTTGTTCGTCCCACATTGATCGTAGTGATTTATACCAGGGAGGTATTTGTGTGTCTGTTTAATGAAAAGAACAAATCTTGATTGAGCCAAAACCCTGTGCCGTGTGTAATTTTGTTCTTATAAATCCTGACATCAAAGAACTGTATAACGGGGGACTAGGTATTTAGAAACCCTTACAAGGTCTATTTTAATATTTATATTACTATCCAATTCAGAGCATTCCACAGCTGGAACATAAACAACATCCACAGGAGTATCGATTGATGTGAAATAGTCATTTGCCAGCTCTGACATAACGTGAGAATCTGTCCCAAACTGTCTTTCATTGGCCCTTTACGATCTTTAACTGTTCACTATCGTAGCTGAAAAAGCTCTTGATGTTATGACCACAATTGTGCACCATCTTCTTTTCCAGAGAGCTCATCGCTACTCTAATGGTTGTGACTAAATATTGGGAAGAACGAATCAATTGTCTTCGGTTCCCGCCATAAATTCTGTTCTCTCGCCACCGATTCCGTCCTCTCCCCAGCAACTGTCTAAGACTAAACCAGATCATTCACAACCTTGCCATCCTATTTGACCTGAAATGAGCTATCAACCACATATCACGCCATCACCAAGACCGCCTATTTCCACCTCCGGAACTTTGCATGACTCCGTCCTTGCCTCAACTGATCTGGTGTTGAAACCTTCATCCAAGTGTTTGTTACCTCTATACTTGACTATTCCAATGCTCTGCTGGTCAGGCATCTTCCATCCTCCATAAACTTGACCTCAACCAAATCAATGCTGCCCAAGTCCTAACTCACACAAAGTCCCGTTTACCCCAATGCTCGCTGAGCTACATTTTAAATTCTCATCCTGGTTATCAAATCGCTCCATGGCCTCCCCCTCTCTTTCTGTAACCTCCTCTAGCCCTACAACCCTCCAAGATATTTGCATTCCTCCAATTCTGGCCTCTTAGTCATCCCTGTTTTTAATCGCTATGCTATTGGTGGCCATACCTTCAACTGCCAAGTACCTAAGCCATGGAATTCCCTCCCTTAATTCAGCTACCCGTATCCTAACTCGCACCAAGTCATGCTCACCCATCACCTCTGTGCTCGCTGGCCTACATTGGCTTCCAGTTAAGCAACTCCTCGATTTCAAAATTCTCATCCTTATTTTTAACTCTCTCCATGGCCTTGCACCCTCCCGTGATCGCATGATCGGGGCCCAGGAGAGGCAAAGGTTCGGGGCCCAGAAGAGGCGAGGGCCCAGGGAAAGCCCACACTGCGGTCTATGGACAGTAGGAATATGTGGGCACACTTGGTCCATGCAGCAGAGCTTGATCTCCAGTTGTCTTGGCTAACCTTTGTTAATGGATCAAGACCTAGCTCTAAGCCCACGTTAAAAGAATCCACACAAAGGCATCTTCCTTCAATATGCAGTTTGGGACCTGGAATATCAGGTCTCTCATGGAAACACCTGCAAACTCATCCCTTTTTGGCATGGAAGCATGTCATCCTCGACACGAGGGACTGCCTAATACTATACAGGTTGAACCTCCCTTATCCAGAACCCTCGAGACCTGGCCTGTTCTGGATAAGGGATTTTTCTGGATGAGGGTTGGTCACATTAAATTGGATGGCAGAGTTACTGAGCAAGGGAATATCGGGGCTGGTTGGCTTGGGGCTGGGAGTGCGGCAGAGAGATCATGGGGAGGGGGCAGTGGTTCGCGGGGTCAGGCCAGCGATTACGGGAGTCGGCAGCGAGGAACAACTTCAATTTGTTCATGTCTGAGGAAGGACATTGTTGCTATTGAGGGAGTGCAGCGAAGGTTCACCAGACTGATTCCCGGGATGGCGGGACTGACCTATCAAGAAAGACTGGATCAACTGGGCTTGTATTCACTGGAGTTCAGAAGAATGAGAGGGGACCTCATAGAAACGTTTAAAATTCTAATGGGTTTAGACAGGTTAGATGCAGGAAGAATGTTCCCAATGTTGGGGAAGTCCAGAACCAGGGGTCACAGTCTAAGGATAAGGGGTAAGCCATTTAGGACTTATTACTAGGGGGATCAAGGGGTATGGCGAGAAAGCAGGAATGGGGTACTGAAGTTGCATGTTCAGCCATGAACTCATTGAATGGCGGTGCAGGCTAGAAGGGCCGAATGGCCTACTCCTGCACCTATTTTCTATGTTTCTATGTCAATGTTTCTATGTCGGAGTTCTACGCATGCGCCACCCGGTGGCTGGGAATGGTTGTGGACGAGGGGTCGTTCCGGATAAGGGAGTTCTGCAAGGGAAGTTCAACCTGTACTATACTAATAATCTCCTCCAGCCCCACAACGCCGCCCCTCCCACAACCCCCGAGATGTCTGCCCTCATCGAATTCTGCCCTCTTGAGCATCCCTGATTATAATCACTCAACCATTGGTGGCCATGCCTTCTGTTGCCGAGGCCCCCAGCTACCGCCTCGCTACCTCTCTTTCCTCCTGCAAGACGCTCCTTAAAACATACCTCTTTGACCAAACTTTTGGTCATCTGCACTAATTTCTACTTATGCAGCTCGGAGTCAATTTTTAATCTCATAATACTCCTGTGAAGCGCCTTGGGACTTCTCACTATGTTAAAGGCGCTATATAAGTGCAAGTTGTTGTTGTTGTAAACCTCTCCGCCTCTCTACCTCGCTTTCCTCCTTAAAAACAGCCATGGTTTAGTTGGTAACATTCTCGCCTGAGTCAGAAGGTTGTGGGTTCAAGTCCCACTCCAGAGTCTTGAGCACAAAAATCTAAGCTGACACTGCAGTACTGCACAGAAGAAGTGCTGCACTGTCGAAGTTGCCGTCTTTCAGATGAGACGTTAAATCGAGGCCCCGTCTGCTCTCTCAGGTGGACGTAAAAGATCCCATGCCACTATTTTGAAAAGAACAGGGGAGTTATCCCCGGTGTCCTGCCAATATTTATCCCTCAATCAACATCACTGTAACAGGTTATCTGGTCATTATTACATTGCTGTTTGTGGGAGCTTGCTGTGTGCAAATAGGCTGCCACGTGTCCAACATTACAACAGTGACTACACTTCAAAAAGTACTTAATTGGCTGTAAAGCCGTTAGGGATGTCCTGAGGTCATAAAAGATGCTATATAAATGCAAGTCTTTCTTTCTTCTTACCTCTGAATAAACTTTTGGTCATCTGCCCAAATATCTCCTTATGTGGCATGGTGTGAAGCGCCTTGGAACGTTCTATTACATTAAAAGGTACTATATAAATATAAATAGATATAAAATGTTTTGTCTCCTTGATTTGCAATTGATACTTATCCCTGTTCTCCTGCGAGTTAAGTTCCTTAAGTATATAGAATTCCTTCTGCTTCAATCTAATTTGTCTCTGCAAATTTCTTGGCAGCCATAATGATTTTGTTCTACCATGAATCCTCCCTTTAACCATTGGGATATGCATGGCTTCATTCTGTTTGAGAATGGTTTCGAAGAGAATCTAAATGTCCTCAGTATTCAATTTCCTATCTAGTTACCGAGGTTGCCTGGTCCCCTTTGTAAAATGAGCCCTCTTAAAATCATGGACCAGCATTAGATTCGCTACAACCTTTGATTGACCAATAAGATTAAATAATCATTAATGACTTTCTGACTGTTTTAAAGCATTATGCCATTACACATAGGATAAACTGTGAGGCCCCAGACAGCCAGCACATATTAGATAATGGCCCATAGTAAAAATTAAAATTCAGCAGCCACAAATGCAGAAGCAATTACGAATACATCAAGTTGAAAACATGCCCCTCAAATGGGCTCCAATGAGCTATCATTGTCAGCCCTGATTGGAATTCAAATTCAGAAGCCTGGAATTTCAGAAAAACTTTGAAGAAAAATGTCTTCAAATTTCAGGCGCAGATCTCTATTCCAATAGGATTGGGATGCCTCACACTGAATATGTTGCCCAAAAGCAGAAATTTCTGGAAAAATTGTTTGCAGCCCCACGTGACTTCGTAAGACCCAGTGAATGGTAGAGGTTGAGGATAAAAACATAGAAACAGAGAAATTAGGTGCAGGAGCAGGTCATTCGGCCCTTCGAGCCTGCACCGCCATTCAATAAGATCATGGCTGATCATTCAACCTCAGTACCCCTTTCCTGCTTCCTCTCCATACCTCTTAATGCCTTTGGCCGTAAGGGCCATATCTAACTCCCTTTTGAATATATTTAATGAACTGGCCTCAACAACTTTCTGTGGTAGAGAATTCCACAGGTTAATCACTCTCTGAGTGAAGAAGTTTCTCCTCATCTCGGTCCTAATTGGCTTACCCCTCATTCTTAGACTGTGGCCCTTGGTTCTGGAACTCCCCAGCAACCGGAACATTCTTCCTGCCTCTAACCTGTCCAATCCCGTCAGAATTTTATATGTTTCTATGAGATCCTCTCATTCTTCTAAACTCCAGTGGATACAAGCCCAGTTGATCCAGTCTCTCCTCATTTGTCAGTCCTGCCAACCCGGGAATCAATCTGGTGAACCTTCGCTGTACTCCCTCAATAGCAAGAACGTCCTTCCTCAGGAGATTAGGAGACCAAAACTGAACACAATATTCCAGGTGTGGCCTCACCAAGGTTCTGTACAACTGCAATAAGACCTCCCTGCTCCTATACTCAAATCCTCTAGCTATGAAGGCCAACATGCCAGTTGCCTTCTTCACCGCCTGCTGTACCTGCATGCCAAACTTCAATGACTGATGTACCATGACACCCAGGTCTTGTTGCACCTCCCCTTTTCCTAATCTGTCACCATTCAGATAATATTCTGTCTTCCTGTTTTTGCGTCACATTTATCCAAATTATACTGCATCTGCCATGCATTTGCGCACTCAACTAACCTGTCCAAGTCACCCTGCAGCCTCTTAACATCCTCCTCACAGCTCACACCACCACCCAGTTTAGTGTCATCTGCAAACTTGGAGATATTACACTCAATTCCTTCATCTAAATCATTGATGTATATTGTAAATAGCTGGAGTCCCAGCACTGAACCCTGCGGCACCCCACTGGTCACTGCCTGCCATTCTGAAAAGGACCCGTTTATTCCGACTCTCTGCTTCCTGTCTGCCAACCAGTTCTCTATCCACGTCAGTACATTACCCCCAATAACCATGTGCTTTGATTTTGCACACTAATCTCTTGTGTGGATCTTGTCAAAAGCCTTTTGAAAGTCGAAATACACCACATCCACTGGTTCTCCCTTGTCCACTCTACTAGTTACACCTTCAAAAAATTCTAGGAGAGTTGTCAAGCATGTTTCCCTTTCACAAATCCATGCTGACTTGGACCGATCCTGTCACTGCTTTCCAAATGCGCTGCTATTTCATCTTTAATAATTGATTCCAACATTTTCCCCACCACTGATGTCAGACTAACCGGTCTATAATTCCCTGTTTTCTCTCTCCCTCCTTTTTTTTTAAAAGTGGTGTTACATTAACTACCCTCCAGGCCATAGGAACTGAACCAGAGTCAATAGAATGTTGAAAAATGATCACCAATGCATCCACTATTTCTAGGGCCACTTCCTTGAGTACTCTGGGATGCAGCTTATCAGGCCCTGGGGATTTATCGGCCTTCAATCCCATCAATTTCCCTAACACAATTTCCTGACTAATAAGGATTTCCTTCAGTTCCTCCATTTCGCTAGACCCTCGAACCTTTAGTATTTCTGGAAGGTTATTTGTGTCTTCCTTAGTGAAGACAGATCCAAAGTATTTGTTCAATTGCTCTGCCATTTCTTTGTTCCCCATTATAAATTCACCTGATTCTGACTGCAAGGGACCTACCTTGGTCTTCACTAATCTTTTTCTCTTCATGGGATTGGGGGTAGTGTGCTGACATGGATTGAGAACTGGTTGTCAGACAGAAAGCAAAGAGTAGGAGTAAATGGGTACTTTTCAGAATGGCAGGCAGTGACTAGTGGGGTACCACAAGGTTCTGTGCTGGGGCCCCAGCTGTTTACATTGTACATTAATGATTTAGACGAGGGGATTAAATGTAGTATCTCCAAATTTGCGGATGACACTAAGTTGGGTGGCAGTGTGAGCTGCGAGGAGGATGCTATGAGGCTGCAGAGTGACTTGGAAAGGTTAAGTGAGTGGGCAAATGCATGGCAGATGAAATATAATGTGGATGAATGTGAGGTTATCCACTTTGGTGGTAAAAACAGAGAGACAGACTATTATCTGAATGGTGACAGATTAGGAAAAGGGGAGGTGCAACGAGACCCGGGTGTCATGGTACATCAGTCATTGAAGGTTGGCATGCAGGTACAGCAGGCGGTTAAGAAAGCAAATGGCATGTTGGCCTTCATAGCGAGGGGATTTGAGTACAGGGGCAGGGAGGTGTTGCTACAGTTGTACAGGGCCTTGGTGAGGCCACACCTGGAGTATTGTGTACAGTTTTGGTCCCCTAACTTGAGGAAGGACATTCTTGCTATTGAGGGAGTGCAGCAAAGGTTCACCAGACTGATACCCGGGATGGCGGGACTGACATATCAAGAAAGACTGGATCAACTGGGCTTGTATTCACTGGAGTTCAGAAGAATGAGAGCGAATCTCATAGAAACATTTAAAATTCTGATGGGTTTAGACAGGTTAGTTGCAGGAAGAATGTTCCCAATGTTGGGGAAGTCCAGAACCAGGGGTCACAGTCTAAGGATAAGGGGTAAGCCATTTAGGACCGGGATGAGGAGAAACTTCTTCACCCAGAGAGTGGTGAACCTGTGGAATTCTCTACCACAGAAAGTTGTTGAGGCCAATTCACTAAATACATTCAAAAAGGAATTAGATGTAGTCCTTACTACTAGGGGGATCAAGGGGTATGGCGAGAAAGCAGGAATAGGGTACTGAAGTTGCATGTTCAGCCATGAACTCATTGAATGGCGGTGCAGGCTCGAAGGGCGAAATGGCCTACTCCTGCACCTATTTTCAATGTTTTTATGTTTCTATGGGCACAAGTTTCCACAAGAAAAAAAACGGGCGCCCCTCCGAGCTGGGCGCCCGTTTTTCACGCCTAAAACGGCGCCTAAAAAAATCCTCTGTATTCTGCACCTACTTACAGGTCCTCTGGCCCTCGGCGCAGCCAGCACGAGCTGTGGGGGGGCGGAGCCAGGTCCCGGCACTGAAAACAGTGCCGCGATCTCTGCACATGCGCGCTACAGTCGGCACGCAAGTGCAGTAGCTCCAGGCGCTGAACTGTGTGGGAGGGGCCCGAAGCACGCAGCCCCTAGCCCTGGCCCAATGGCCTCACTGGGGCTCCTCCCACGGCCAGCTCCTGCTCCCCGCCTGACCAGACCCGAGACCCGCTCCCCCCCTCCCCGCCCCGACCCCCGCTCCCCCCCCGCCCCGAGACCCGCCCCCCCCCCCCGCCCGACCCGACACCCGCTCCCCCCCCCGCCCCGACCCGACACCCGCGCATCCCCCCCGCCCCCGCCCCGGTCCCCCGACCCGACCCCCGCCCTCTCTCTCCCTCCCTCCCCCTCTCTCTCTCCTCCCTCCCCTCCCTCTCTCTCTCTCCCTCCCTCCCCCTCCTCCCCCCTCCTCCTCCTCCCTCTCCCCCTCTCCCTCCTCCTCCCTCCCCCCACTCCCTCTCCCCTCCCTCTCCTCCCCTCCCTCTCCCTCCCTCCCTCCCCCCTCTCCCCCCCCTCTCTCTCTCTCCTCCCCCTCCCTCTCTCTCCTCCCCCTCTCCTCTCTCTCTCCCTCCCCCCTCCCCTCTCTCTCTCCTCCCACCCCCCTCTCTCTCCCCCCTCCTCTCTCTCTCTCCTTCCCCTCCTCCCCTCTCTCTCTCCCTCCCCCTCTCTCTCTCTCCCCCCCTCTCTCTCTCTCTCCTTCCCCTCCTCCCCTCTCTCTCTCCCTCCCCCTCTCTCTCTCCTTCCCCCCCCCCTCTCTCTCCCTCCCCTCCTCTCTCCCTCCCCCTCTCTCTCTCCATCCACCCCCTCTCTCTCTCTCTCCTCTCTCCCCCCCCCCTCCCTCCTCCCCCTCCTCCCTCTCCCTCCCTCCCTCTCTCCCCCCTCTCCCTCCCTCTCTCCCCCCTCTCTCTCCCCTCTCTCTCTCCCCTCTCTCCCTCCCCCCCTCTCTCTCTCCCTCCCTCCCTCTCTCTCTCCCTCCTCTCTCTCTCTTCTCTCTCTCTCCCCCGCCCTCCCTCTCCCTCCCACCCTCCCCCTCCTCCCTCCCCCTCTCCCCCCTCCCTTCCCCTCCCTCCCCTCTCTCTCTCTCCCCTCCCCTCTCTCTCCCTCCCCTTTCTCTCTCTCTCCCTCCCCTCTCTCTCTCTCTCCCCTCTCTCTCTCTCCCTCCCCTCTCTCTCCCTCCCCCCTCCCTCTCTCTCTCTCTCCCTCCCCTCCCTCTCTCCCTCCCTCCCTCCCCCTCTCCCCCTCTCCCCCCCTCCTCTCTCTCTCTCTCTCCCTCCCTCCCCCTCCCTCTCTCTCTCTCTCTCTCTCTCTCTCTTCCCCCTCCCGCTCAGCGGCACGAACGGCTGCAGAATTCTCCCTGGCTGAAGCACTTTCACACAGGTAGGAAGATGGTTTATTTAATCTTTTCTTGGCTTATAAATGTTTATTCAGGTTGGATTTATTTGTATAATATTTGTAGAAGTATAAATAAGGATTTATTGTCGAATTTAATGAGTTCCCTTCCCCCCGCCTCCTCGTTCTGGACACCTAATTTGTAACCTGCGCCTGATTTTTTAATGTGTAGAACAGGTTTTTTCAGTTCTACAAAAATCTTCACTGGCTCCATTCTACTTTAGTTTGGAGTACATTTTCACTGTGGAAACTCAAATCAGGCGTCAGTGGCCGGACACGCCCCCTTTTGAAGAAAAAATTCTGTTCTAAACTAGAACTGTTCTACCTGACTAGAACTGCAGAAAAAAAATGTGGAGAATTGCGATTTCTAAAATCGTCCGTTCTCCACCAGTTGCTCCTAAAAATCAGGCGCGAATCATGTGGAAACTTGGGCCCCATATATCTATAGGTGCTCTAGTCCAGGGTAAGTAGAAGCCTAACAATACAAGCACTGTAATGTTGGTTTGACAATTAGCATATGATCTCTACAAGAAAGGGTTTAGAAGGGTAATTCTGGTGTGAAGGTTTCGGAATGAACGCTTAGTGAGAGATCCTTTGGAGTATTTATTCCAACTTTTGCAAAAAAGCAGCTATTGAAAAGACGACGGCCATTAATGAATATTTGCACTTCTTCACTCTGCTGAACTAAATAAGGAAAATAAAATCTGGTTGAAATCCCAATTCTCACTAAAGGATGTCCTGCAGGCAATTAAATTATGCAAACTGAATAATCCCTGATCCAGAAATGTGTCTTTATAAGAAATGCTCTCCAGAATTAGTGTTGCAATTCTAGATCTTACAATAGAAAATGAGTCCCTGAGAAGGTCATTTAGGAGAGTTTCATCTACTCATTGTTGACTCCATGGAGTCGCTTTCGCTATCAAGAACGAGCTGGTCGACTGCCTTAGAGACTGCGGGAATAGCGAACTTCTCATGACTCTCCAACTCACCCTATCCCGGAACCAGTGCGCCACTGTCATCAGTGCATACGCCCCAACACTCAATGCAACAGATGAGGGTTTTTACTCCAGCCTTGAAAAATCCCTGTCCCGCGTCCCTACGGACAACAAACTGATCCTCCTCGGCGATTTCAACGCCAGGGTTGGCAAGGACACAGACCTCTGGGGAAGCGTGATTGGCAGAGAGGTGGTAGGGAAAACCAACTCCAGCGGTACCCTGTTCTTGACAAAATGCCTAGAACACGACCTTGTCATCACTAACGACTTGTTCCACAAGAGGGACAAGTACAAGGCATCGTGGCAACACCCTCGTTCCAAACACTGACACCTGCTCGACTATGTCATCATTCGAGCCAGGGATCGCATGGATATGCGCATCACCCGCACCATGACAGGAGCTGACGACTGCTCGACAGACCACCGCCTAATCCGTTCCATCATCAACATCAATCGCAGTGTCGCAGAAAAATCAATGCCGGGGCACTCAAAGACGCAGCTAATAGAGCCTATACAGCCAGCGTCTCACTGCTAACCTGACGACCCTTGATGAATCCGAGACGCAGAATGCCCACAGCGCTTGGTCTGCCCTGCAGGCCACCATAACCAATGCCTGCGAAGAGCCGCTCGGTCACTCAACCAGGAAACACCAGGACTGGTTTGATGAGAATGACTTGGAGATCCAAGAGCTAATAAATCGCAAGCGCAGAGCATTTCTGAACCTAAAACAACCCAACTCGGGAGCAACAAAGCAGCATTACAGACGGCTTATGTCCGAAGTCCAACAAAAAACCTGAGACCTAAATAGATGGTGGGTGGAGAAAGCACAGGAGATTCAGCAGCTGGCCGACAGCCAGGATGTGCAAGGATTCTTCACTGCAGTTAAAGCCACCTACGGCCCAAGCACCCAAGACCCCACCCTACTGCTGGCCAAGAACGGGAAGACACTCATCAAGGACACCGAGGCAGTCAGGACCTGCTGGAAGCAGGACTTCAAAGATCTCCTGAACCGAGACTCTGCCTTTGACTCGAGTGTCCTTGACTTCATCCCGCAGCATGCTACCCGCCACCATCTCAGCAAAGCCCAGCCCTGCACGAGGTCGAAAAGGCCACCCGTCAGCTCAAGAACAACAAGGCAACGGGAGCGGATAGAAATCCTGCTGAGGCACTAAAGTATGGCGGAGAGGCACTATTGGCATGAATGCATGACCTCATCTCTCTCATCTGGAAAGAGGAGGGCATGTCGGGAGATCTCAGAGATGCAGTAATCGTAACCATCTTTAAAAGAGGGGACAAATCCGACTGCGGCAACTACAGAGGAATCTTCCTGTTATCAGCCACTGGGAAAGTTGTCGCTAGAATCCTCCTCAACCGTCTTCTCCCTGTCGCTGAGGAGCTCCTCCCGGAGTCACAGTGCGGAAATAGTCCACCACGGGATACAACGGACAGGATCTTTACGGTGCGACAGATGCAAAAAAACTGCAGGGAACAGCACCAACCCTTGACCTTACAAAGGCCTTTGACACTGTCAACCGCGAGGGACTATGGAGCATCCTCCTCCGTTTTGGCTACCCCCAAAGGTTTGTCACCATCTTCCGCCTGCTCCACGACGACATGCAGGCTGCGATCCTGACTAACGGATCCATTACAGACCAATCCACGTCCGGACCAGGGTTAAGCAGGGCTGCGTCATCGCGCCAACCCTCTTCTCGATCTTCCTCACTGCAATGCTCCACCTCACACTCACAAAGCTCCCCGCTGGAGTGGAACTAAACTACAGAACCAATGGGAACCTGTTCAACCTTCGTCGCCTCCAGGCCAGATCCAAGACCATCCCAACATCTGTCGTCGAACTACAGTACGCGGACGATGCTTGCGTCTGCGCACATTCAGAGACTGAACTCCAGGTCATAGTCAACATCTTCATTGAGGCGTACGAAAGCATGGGCCTTAAACTAAACATCTGTAAGACAAAGGTCCTCCACCAAACTGACCCCGCCACACAGCACTGTCCCCCACTCATCAAGATCCACGGGGTGACCCTGGACAACGTGGACCACTTTCCATACCTCGGGAGCCTATTATCAGCAAAGGCAGACATCGACGACGAGGTTCAACACCGCCTCCAGTGCACCAGTGCAACCTTCGGCTGACTGAGGAAGAGAGTGTTCAAAGACCAGGCCCTCAAATCTACCACCAAGCTCATGGTCTACAGGGCTGCAGTGATACCCACCCTCCTGTATGGCTCAGAGATGTGACCATATACAGTAGACACCTCAAATCACTGGAGAAATATCACCAACAATGTCTCCGCAAGATCCTGCAAATCCCATGGGAGGACAGACGCACCAACGTTAGCGTCCTCGATCAGGCCAACATCCCCAGCATCGAAGCACTGACCACACTCGACCAGCTCCGTTGGGCGGGCCACATTGTTCGCATGCCTCACACAAGACTCCCAAAACAAGCGCTCTACTCGGATCTCCTACACGGCAAGCGAGCCTCAGGTGGGTAGAGGAAATATTTCAAGGATACCCTCAAAGCCTCCTTGATAAAATGCCACATCCCCACCGACACCTGGGAGTCTCTGGCCAAAGATCGCCCTAAGTGGAGGAAGAGCATCCGGGAGGGTGCTGAGCACCTCGAGTCTCGTCGGTGAGATCATGCAGAAAACAAGCGCAAGCAGCGTGCGGCAAACCAGTCCCACCCACCTTTCCTTCAACGACTGTCTATCCCACCTGTGACAGGGATTGTAATTCCCGTATTGGGCTATTCAGTCACCTAAGAATTCATTTTAGAGTGGAAGCAAGTCTTCCTCGATTTCGAGGGACTGCCCATGTTGATGATAATGATCATTTAGGAGCGGTTCAGCTACTCATTGTTTAGTCATCTTCTTAGATAACAAAATAGTGTTAGTGAACCAATGCAGAGTTTAAAGCTTGCAGTGATAAATTGCACAGAGCAGATTTCACTTGTTTTCTACCTGTAGCAGAATCATAAATATGACTTTGCTACAACTAGTGAAGCAAAGGAATTTTTCTCTGAGTGCCTATACTGGCTGACCCAATAGTAACATCACTTGCCTAGATAGCTATCAAGGGCTGTAGTGATATAAACTACATGTTCTATGACTGTCTATCGCGGGTTAAAGGTTCCTATTCACTGTAGCAGTATTGACATTTGTAGATATTAGCCTGGGCATTGCTCCTGAAAATGAAATTGATTTGTGACCAAAAGGTGTGCGATTGTTAGACCCTGACACTTTCTCACCAACCATTCAAGTCACCCTTGAACAAGGATCAATCAGTTGATTTTGCAGTCATTTACAGAATATTCTCAATGAAATCCTCTATTTACTCTGGGAGTTGAAACTGTTTAACTGGCAGTATCAAAAAATGATTTAAAAAAGGAGACAGACAAAAAGCAGGAAACTATAATAAGAACTATAATAAGAACTCGACATGGACACCTTGTTTTAAGGGGAACCTCTATAGGTTAAATGGTCCTGTATATATTCTACCCCACGCTCACCCCTAAAAAGAGAATAAAAGCAAGACCCGAAAAGCCTTTAGTGAAGACGGTGAAGTAAGGACTCCCAAGGGTGGATACCATGCATACTTCGGTAACACTCTTGGTCCCGGTCCGAACGTGAATTGAGTCGCTGGTGGATCCGTTGGTCAAGATCACGGTTTGCATGTCATCGTGAAGCAGGCGTAGGATGGTGACAAACTTTTGAGGGCAGCCGAATTTGAGGAGGATGCTTCATAATCCCTCACGGTTGACAGTGTCGAAGGCCTTTGTGAGGTCAAAGAAGGCCATGTACAAGGGTTGGTGCTGTTCCCAGCATTTCTCTTGGATTTGCCGCGCGGTGAAGATCATGTCCATTGTGCCACTTAGTGGGCGGAATCCTGGGAGAAGCTCTTCAACCACAGAGAGAAGGCGATTGAGGAGGATTCTTGCGATGACTTTCCCTGTGGCCGACAGCAGGGAAACTCCTCTGTCGTTACCACAATCGGACTCATCACCTTTCTTGAAGATGTTCAAAATTACGACATTTCTGAGATCTCCTGACTTGCTCTCCTCCTTCCAGATAAGAGAAATTAGGTAATGTATTCGTGCCAATAGTGCTTCTCCGCCACATTTTAGTGCTTCGGCAGGGATTCCATACCTTGGGAGCCTACTGTCAACAAGGGCAAACGTTGATGAGGAAGTCCAACACCGCCTTCAGTGTGCCAGTGCAGCCTTCGGTTGCCTGAGGAAGAGAGTGTTTGAAGATCAGGACCTCAAAGCCGACTACAGAGGTCTACAGAGCAGTAGTGATACCCGCCCTTCTATATGCTTCAGAGGCATGGACTATGTACAGCAGGCACTTCAAAACACTGGAGAAGTACCACCAATGCTGTCTCTGCAAGATCCTGCAAATCCATTGGCAGGATAGGTGCACCAACGTCAGTGTTGTCACTCAGGCCAACATTCCCAGCATCGGAGCATTGACCACGCTCGATCAGCTCTGGTGGACGGGCCACATCATCCGCATGCCCGATATGAGACTCCTAAAACCAGCGCTCTTCTCGGAGCTCCGACACGGCAAGTGGGCCCCAGGTGGGCAGAGGACACCCTCAAAGCCTCCTTGAAAAAGTGTAATATCCCCACCAACACCTGGGAATCCCTGGCCCAAGACCGCTCAAAGTGGAGGGGAAGCATCCGGGAAGGCGCCGAACCCTCGAGTCTCATCGCCAGGAGCAAGCTGAAGCCAAGCATGGACAGTGGAAGGTGCGCACAGCAACCCAAGCATCCCACCCACCCGTTCCTTCAACCAACTTCTACCCCACCTGTGACAGAGATTGTAGATCCCGCATTGGACTCATCAGTCACCTGAGAACTAATTTTTAGTGTGGAAGCAAGTCATCCTCGACTCTGAGGGACTGCTAAAGAGAACACTCTTGGGTAGTTCAGGAAAAGAGAAGAATAAGAAGTGTTGCTCGTGCACGCCAGCTGTCTGTCCGATCGTGTCCGGTACAAGCTACTTGTCATGGTCATATGTTTTTACTGTATAATTAGTGTGTCATATTCCGTCCTAAACTCTGATTGAACACAATATACCCACCATATTGGTTTGCACTCAATCCTGATTATTTGAAAGATCAGATTTAAGTTCATCTCAACACTTTGTGATGAATGGTTTGAGTCTAGACATTCTGAAAATCAAAATTCTCTTGTAAATTCAGTTTGTTACCAAACGCTCATTTGCTTGAACAGAGCTCATACAATGACAAACTTTCGGATGAAGTGATGCACTAAAGGCAAGAGCTGTGGATATTTGTGGCGAGGAAGCTCTTCAATACAAATCTGAAATCTAGGCACGGGCAGTGTCCAATGGCCACAGAAGTAAATTGACCTGAGTAGTTTTGTCAGTGAAATTTACTGACCTTGAGGATAACTAATATTGATGATGGCACTTGAATCTAAGCCAGGATTTACGAAGAAAAGAAAATAAGCAAAATGCTCAATGATCATGATGAGAAAATCATATTAGGACAAGAGGATAAAAATGCCAATTTAGAACTAGCATAGAAGACTCATGTGTCAGCCAGTAATTTCAGATATGTTACAATGGTAGAGGATTGGCTAACTAACAGAAAACAGAGAGTCGGGATAAATGGTTCATTCTCAGGTTGCAACTAGTAATTAGTGGGGCGCTGCAAGGATCAGTGCTGTGACCCCAACTATTTACAATCTATATTAACGACTTGGAAGAAGGGACTGAGTGCAATGTAGCCAAGTTTGCTGACGATACAAAGATGGGAGGAAAAGCAATGTGTGAGGAGGACACAAAAAATCTGCAAAAGGACATAGACAGGCTAAGTGAGTGGGCAAAAATTTGGCAGGTGAAGTATAATGTTGGAAAGTGTGAGGTCATGCACTTTGGCAGAAAAAAATCAAAGAGCAAGTTATTATTTAAATGGAGAAAGATTGCAAAGTGCTGCAGTACAGCCAGACCTGGGGGTACTTGTGTATGAAACACAAAAGGATAGTATGCAGGTACAGAAAGTGATCAGGAAGTCCAATGGAATCTTGACCTTTATTGCAAAGAGGATGGAGTATAAAAACAGGGAAGTCTTGCTACAGCTATGCAGGATATTGGTGAGGCCACACCTGGAATACTGCGTGCAATTTTGGTTTCCATATTTATGAAAGGATATACTTGCCTTGGAGACAGTTCAGAGAAGGTACACTAGGTTGATTCCGGAGATGAGGGGGTTGACTTATGAGGAAAGGTTGAGTAGGTTGGGTGTATATTCATTGGAATTTAGAAGAATGAGAGGTGATCTTATCGAAACATATAAGATTATAAGGGGGCTTGACAAGGTGGATGCAGAGAGAATGTTTCCACTGATGGGGGAGACTAGAACTAGAGGGCATGATCTTAGAATAAGGGGCCACCCATTTAAAACTGAGATGAGGAGAAATTTCTTCTCACAGAGGGTTGTAAATCTGTGGAATTCGCTGCTTCAGAGAGCTGTGGAAGCTGGGACATTGAATAAATTTAAGACAGAAATAGACAGTTTCTTAAATGATAAGGGGATAAGGGGGAATGGGCAGGGAAGTGGATCTGAGTCCACGATCGGATCAGCCAAGATCATATTAAATGGCGGAGCAGGCTCCTGGGGCCGTAAGGCCTACTCCTGATCCTATTTCTTATATTATGTTCTTATGTTGTGCCTTCCAAACACTACTATAGCTAAACCATTAAATAAAATGCAAATCGCATCTGCCAGGTAACAATGTTCAAACCACCCTGCCCTACCTTTTCTTACTCAATTCCTCAAGTACCATCATCTACTAGGCTCCAATTGTAACCAGTGACAAATAGCGTAATGTTCAAGTTATGTTCAGAGCTCTTATTTCTTTGATTACACAGTCACAGAGGCTGTCATTTGAGCCGTTTCAGTGCTGTGACAGGGCGGAAACCTGATTGAAAGGGTTCAAACATGGAGTCAAGTGTAAACTAACAATCTGGAATTCTTCCAAAAAACTTTTAGTAACACACAATTAGCCCTCAATTTGCATGTGAACAGCAATATCTAGGCTCAGAAAATTATACAATCATAGAAACTTACAAAAGAGAAGGAGGTCCTTTGTGTCTGTGCCGGATCTTAGAAAGAGTGATCCAAATTAGTCCCACTCCCCTGCTCTTTCCCCATAGCCCTGTATTTTTTTCCTTTTCAAGTATATACCCATTTCCTTTTGAAAGTTATTATTGAACCTGTTTCCACCACCCTTTCCGGCAGTGCATTCCAGATCATAACAACTCACTGCATAATAATATTCTCCTGATCGCCCCTCTGGCACTTTTACCAATTATTTTAAATTTGTGTCCTTTGATTACCAAACCATCTGCCAGTATGACCAGTTTCTCTTTATTTATACTATTAAAATCCCTTAAATTAAATTAGTGCACATCACTAGTTTCTCACATATCTCAGCAATTGCCACCACTAGCAATGGTGGAATAAGCTGTATCTCCATTTTGCTTAAAACTAAATTCAACAAGAATGATTGCAGAGACTAAGGGCCAAAGTTTCCACATGATTTGCGCCTGATTTTTAGGAGCAACTGGTGGAGAACGGACTATCTTAGAAATCGCAATTCTCCACATTTTTTTTCTGCAGTTCTAGTCAGGTAGAACAGTTCCACTTTGGAACAGAATTTTTTCTTCAAAAGGGGGCGTGTCCGGCCACTGACGCCTGATTTGAAAGTTTCCACAGTGAAAACGTACTCCAAACTAACTTAGAATGGAGCAAGTGAAGATTTTTGTAGAACTTAAAAAACCTGTTGTACACATTAAAAAATCAGGCGCAGGTTACAAATTAGGCGTCCAGAACGAGGTGGGGGGGGGGGGGGGGAAGGGAAGTCATTAAATTCTACAATAAATCCTTATTTATACTTCTACAAATATTATACAAATAAATCCAACCTGAATAAACATTTATAAGCAAAGAAATAAACCATCTTCCTACCTGTGTGAAAGTGCTTCAGCCAGGGAGAATGCTGCAGCAAGCCTCACAAAACGAGGCAGCCTTTCCCGAACGCCGGGAGGGGGAAGGAAGCCGTTCCAGACAGCCGGCCGGCGGGCGGGCAGGCGGGAGGGAGGGGACCGACCGACCGAACCGGGGGGGGGGAAGGAAGCCGTTCCAGACAGCGGGCGGGCAGGAAGCTGTTCCAGACGGCGGGAGGGAACCGACCGCCGACCGAACGCGGGGGGGGGGGGGGGGGGGAGGAAGCTGTTCCAGACGGCGGGCGGGAGGGTACCAACCGACCCAACGCAGGGGAGGAAGCCGTTCCAGACGGCGGGGAGGGACCAAACGCAGGGGGGGTGGGGGGAGCCGTTCCGGGCGGGCGAGCGGGGGGAGGGGGGGGAGTGCGGGCCCGACCGACCGAACGCAGTGGGGATGGGGAGGGGGAGGAAGAAGTTCCAGACGGCGGGAGGGAGGGAGGATAGGAGCCAGAAGGCTGCAGGAAGCCTCAGAAATTGAGGAGCCATTTCCCGACGGTAAAAGGGGAGGTCGTCGGGAAACGGCTGCCTCAACTTTCTGAGGCTTCCTGCAGCCTTCTCAGTGCTGATGTGCTGATGGCAATGTGCTTTTATTAAAAAATGTTCAAAAACTAAACAGCTACAAAGAACTACAAAAATGGCCGAGTGCCAATGTTTCCTTCACACTGCGCGTGCGTGAACGCTCCAACGCGCACGCGCAGCGTTGCCGGCAGGAAAAAAACTAATTTAAATAGTACCCGTCCCCTCCCAAATTTCCCAAATTTGTGGAGGCCAGGCAGCAGGTGGCTTGCTCTTCTGATTGTCTGCAGTCAGCACCTACTGGAAAGCCACTGGAATTTGGGAAAAAAAGCAGAGGAATGATTCTACCTTCAGAGAAATAACATCAAATCTTTCTAAACAGAAATGATTAGTAAAAACAATAGGGCTTTCATAAAGAGGAAGTGGGTGGAATCATTAGAGAATACTATACAGAAAAATTACTTTGGTTCAACCCTTTAGTGCTAAGTTGGGAAAATGAACAGTGCACATGAACATATAGCCCGCAAGTAAACTTGCAATACTACAATTGAAAATCAATTTTTCAGATTAGATTCAATACATTTCTGTATGAAAAATAGTTACAAGTCATTAAGTCAACAAGTATTCAAATATTTTCGCAAACCTCAAAAACAATGTTAATTATATGATGATCCTGAACAGCAAGCCTTTGTATTTCAGCTGGAGATTTAAATAGAAGTGGAAAATAAGTGTTTAATTCAGATTCCACAAGTTAGATTCAAATCACAGGGCTGCCTGATATTCAAATCTGCTAGTCTCACTTGTGACAAATTCCACAATTCCGAAAGCTGGCTACTAGAAAGAGGAGATCATGATTAGCATAATACCTAAATTCTCACCAAGAAGAGGGTCCTCAGAGGGACATTGATGATGGGTACCAATGCTGTTGCAAGCAAAGTTATAAGTAAATCAATATAAAAGTGGATAAATTGTACATAAGAATCACATGCCATAGAATGGAGCTGTGCAATCATTTTACCTTTGCACCATATTTCTGTGCAATCAATTTGCAGAGAGTGGTCTTTCCAGTAGATTTTGGGCCCGATATTGCAACCTTACAAGGTGTGCAAGGCTGTGGAGGGAGAAGATATGGCCGAGGATTGGAGAGAAACTTATTCAAAGCTTCTTCAGATGAAAGGAAATACATTTTGTCCAAAAAGCTGCAAAATAGATCAAAATTACAAACACTAGATATATATTTGAACTTAGGCGTAGGATAGGGTTAATAATAGGAATCTGTTACAGACCCTCTACAGGGCAAGGGAAGGATACAAATAATACATTCTGTCATCAGTAGGATATGTCTATAATCTACTAGTGTAGTATGGTACATCATGGTGACTTCAACGAACATAATATAAGTTGGAAATTATCAAATAGAATTGAAGGCCTCGATATTAACCTCCCCATGTCGGACGGCAGATGGTCAGGGGGTGTAAAAATTTTAAAAACAGGAAATGCATCCCCAACCCACCACGTAGGTGCCCATTAGCCGTTTACAGCGGCGCGTTTCATGCCGTACGAACGTCATGACACTTCATTAACATATTTAAATCAGGTTCCCACAGTGCAATTGGGAGCCTGATTTAAATTCAACAGTTGCGGACGGATTTCCCATGGCTTGGGAAAACACGCAATGAAATGGAGGGGAAGCTGCCGAGTCCAGTAGAGAAGTGGTTTTTACACCATGCCTTGCGGATCAGGGGAAGCAGAAGTGCTCTCTCCAGTCCCTCAAGGAAGCCTTCGGCCTCCCCCCTACCAATCGCGACCTCTCTTCCCCCGCTCCCCCCCCCCCCCCCCCGACCATCTGCTGCGGTCAACAACCCTGACCCACCCCCCCAACAAGCTCCAATTTCTGTCTCCTTTCCTCCCGACTGCCGGTCTCTTCCTCTTCCCCACAAGCCCCGCTCTCTCACATCCTCTCGATTGCCGTTCTCTTCCTCCCACCACACCACATCCCAATCTGTAGTTCCCTCCCTCCTGATTGTTGGGGACCGTCCCCAAGGATCCCCGGCTGTGGCCTCCTGCCACTGGTTTTCCCGCCCAGCAGCCGACCAGCCTGTCAATTTGGCTGGCTGCTGGTCTGGAAACTGAAGAAAAATGTTATAATTTTGAAGTAGTGGAATTATGTTGGAACTAATAAGTCAGTTTGAGAGCACCAGGTTAAGACCAAAACAAAAATATACAACTTTAATAAGGCAAACTACAAAGGGATGAAAAAGAAATTGAAACAAATATTTGCTGAGAAGTACTGCTGAAAAACATTTTAACTGAGGAAAAAAGCAGAATGTGGATAGATGCTATTGGGCCTAGGAGATTCGTTTGTTTTAGTACCTTTAACTTGCTTACTACTTCTCTCACACTAACCTCATGATATTTCATGCACTACAATAATTGGATATAATATTCATGCTACAATCTTCAATGAATACCTTGTCACTGGGTCACTTTAGGTGTCCTTGTCTACAGGGCCCTTTTTGCACCTCTAATATTTCTGATAAGGTGTTTTGCTAGTCCCTGTAGTCCTAAAATTCACATCCGGACCAGGGTCAAGCAAGGCTGAGTCATTGCGCCAACCCTCTTCTCGATCTTCCTCGCTGCAATGTTCCATCTCACGCTCAACAAGCTCCCCGCTGGAGTGGAACTGTTGCGGTGTTTTTAGAACTCCACATAATGGCATACAAAGCACTCTGGGAATAAAGCTAGAATAGTGGCCGAGCAATATCTGCACAACAACAAGTAGCATAGCCAATGGAAATAAAGTAGGTCAGATTTTCAGCCATGAACTCATTGAATGGCGGTGCAGGCTCGAAGGGCCGAATGGCCTACTCCTGCACCTATTTTCTATGTTTCTATTAGTCGTAAACAGGATAATGGATTCCACTGATAAAGTAGAAATGGAGCAAGGTGTGGTCGCGGCTGAGCTAGCTAGTTTGCGCTAGCCAGGATGTAGGCTGACCGCAGAATGACCGAGATACATTTTATGGAATTCTCGAAATGTCAAGAGGATATGCATTATTGTATATGCATTATAGTATTGATGTATGTGTTTGCGGTTTAGGAGTTTAAATACCGACGCTGTAGACGATTCGGGGAGTCAGCCGGGAACGAGCTGCGGGAGCTCTGAGCTGTACTCCCTGATCAGCCATTAGGTTATTGCAATAAATTGTTTGATTCTTTACCCTTGACAGACTGTGTGCGGACCCACTTATTCTAAGGAGGGATTCGCCCACGACAGGAACTAAACTATAGAACCAGTGGGAACCTGTTCAACCTTCTCGGCTAGATCCAAGACCGTCCCATCCTCTGTCATCGAAGTACAGTACTCAGACGACGCTTGTGTCTGTGCACATTCAGAGGCTGAACTCCAAGCCATCGTCAACATCTTCACCGAGGTGTATAAAAGTATGCCTACACTAAACATCCGTAAGACAAAGGTCCTCCACCAACCTGACCCCACCACATAGCACTGCCCCTCAGTCATCAAAATCCACGGCGCGGTCTTGGACAACGTGGACCACTTTCCATACCTCAGGAGCCACTATCAGCAAGGGCAGATATCGACGACGAGGTCCAACATTGCCTCCAATGCACCAGCGCAGCCTTCGGTCGCCTGAGGAAGAGAGTGTTCGAGGATCAGGCCCTCAAACCTAGCTTATGGTCTACAGGGATGTAATGATACCCCCGTGCCCCTGTATGGCTCAGAGACGTGGACACTTCAAATCGCTGGAGAAAAACCATCAACGATGTCTCCGCAAGATCCTGCAAATCCGCTGGGAGGATAGTCGCACCAACGTTAGTGTTCTCGATCAGGTCAACATCCCCAGCATCGAAGCACTGACCACACTTGACCAGCTCCATTGAGCGGGCCACATTGTCCGCATGCCAGACACAAAATTCCCAAAGCAAGTGCTCTACTCGGAACTCCTACACAGCAAGCGAGCCCGAGGTGGGCAGAGGAAACATTTCAAGGACACCCTCAAAGCCTCCTTGATAAAATGCAATATCCCCACCGACACCTGGGAATCCATGGCCAAAGACCGCCCTATGTGGAGGAAGAGCATCTGGGAGGGTGCTGAGCACCTCGATTCTCGTCACCAAGAGCATGAGGAAAACAAGCGTAGGCAGCAGAAGGAGCGTGCGGCAAACCAGATTCCCCATCCACCCTTTCCTTTAATGACTGTCTGTCCCACCTGTGACAGAGACTATAATTCCCGAAATGCACTATACAGTCACCTGAGAACTCACTTTTGGTGTGGAAGCAAGTCTTCCTCAATTTCGAGGGACTGCCTATGATGATGTGTCCTCGTCTACAGGGCCCTTTTTGCACCTCTAATATTTCCGATAATATGTTTTGCTAGTCCCTGTAGCTCTAAAATTCACCTCTTCTTCTCTTCTTTCAGGCTTTGTATAGTCAATATTTTTTCAAATATTCACTTTGATTTTTTAAAATTCATTCACGGGAGTCGCTCGTGAAGCCAGCATTTATTGCTCATCCCTAATTGCCCGGGTGAGTCGCCTTTCTGAACCACTGCAGTCCTTGTGGTGAAGGTACTCCCACAGTGCTGTTGGGGCAGGAGTTCTTGGATTTTGACCCAGCAACAATGAAGAGACGGTGATATATGATATATTTCCAAGTCAGAATGGTGTGTAACTTGGAGGGGAACTTGCAGCTGCTGGTGTTCCCATGCGCCTGCTGCCCTTGTCCTTCTACGTGGTGGAGGTCGCGGGTTTGGGAGGTGCCGCCGAAGAAGGTGAGTTGCTGCAGTGCATCTTGTAGATGGTACACACTGCAGCCACGGTGCACCAGTGGTGGAGGAAGTGAATGTTGAAGGTGGTGGATGAGGTGCCGATCAAGCGAGTTGCTTTGTCCTGAATGGTATCGAGCTTCTTGAGCGTTGCTGGTGCTGCACTCATCCAGGCAAGTGGAGAGTATTCCATTACACTTCTGACTTGTGCCTTGTAGATGGTGGGAAAGCTTTGGGGGATCAGGAGGAGACACAGAATACCCAGCCTCTGACCTGCTCTTATTGCCACAGTATTTATGTGGCTGGACGAGTTAAGTTTCTGGTCAATGGTGACCTCCAGGATGCTGATGATGGGGGATTCGACGATGGTAATGCTGGCGATGATCAACTGGAGTTGGTTAGACTCTCGCTTGTTGGAGATGGTCATTGCCATGCACTTGTGTGGCAGGAATGTTACTTGCCACTTATCAGCCCAAGCCTGAATGTCATCCAGATCTTGCTGCATGTGGACATGGACAGCTTCATTTTCTGAGGAATTGCGATAGAACTGAACACTGAGCAATCATCAGCGAACATCCTCACTTCTGACCTTATGACGGAGGAAAGGTCATTGATGAAGCAACTGAAGATGGTTGGGCCTAGGACACTGCCCTGTAGAATTCTGCAGCGGTGTCCTGGGGCTGGGATGATTGACTTCCAACAACCACAACCATCTTCCTTTTACTCCAGCCAGTGGAGAGTTTTCCCGCTGATTCCCATTGACTTCAATTTTACTCGGATTCCTTGATGCCGCATTCGGTCAAATGCTGCCTCGATGTCAAGGGCAGTCACTCTCAACTCACCTCTGGAATTCAGCTCTTTTGTCCAGGTTTGGACCAAGGCTGCAATGAAGTCTGGAGCCGAGTGGTCCAGGCGGAACCCAAACTGAGCATCGGTGTGCAGGTGAATAAGTGCCGCTTGATAGCACCGTTGATGACACCTTCCATCACTTTGCTGATGATGATTGACAGTGGACTGATGGGGCAGTAATTGGCCGGATTGGATTTATCCTGCTTTTTGTGGACAGAACATATCAGGGCAGTTTTCCACATTGTCGGATAGATGCCAGTGTTGTAGCTGTACTGGAATAGCTTGGCTAGAGGCGCGGTTAGTTCTGGAGTACAAATCTTCAGCACGACAGCCACAATGTTGTCGGGGCCCATAGCCTATGCTGTATCCAGTGCGCTCAGCCACTTCTTGATACCATGTGGAGTAAATCGAATTGGTTGAAGACTGGCTTCTGTGATGGTGGGGACCTCAGGAGGAGGCCGCTATGGACCATCCACTCGGCACTTCTGGCTGAAGATGGTTGCAAACGCTTCAGCCTTATTTTTTTGCACTTGCGTACTGGGCTCCGCCATCATTGAGGATAGAAACATAGAAACATAGAAAATAGGTGCAGGAGTAGGCCATTCGGCCCTTCGAGCCTGCACCGCCATTCAATGAGTTCATGGCTGAACATGCAACTTCAGTAACCCATTCCTGCTTTCTCGCCATACCCCTTGATCCCCCTAGTAGTAAGGTCTAACTCCTTTTTGAATATATTTAGTGAATTGGCCTTAACAACTTTCTGTGGTAGAGAATTCCACAGGTTCACCACTCTCTGGGTGAAGAAGTTTCTCCTCATTTCGGTCCTAAATGGCTTACCCCTTATCCTTAGACTGTGACCCCTGGTTCTGAACTTCCCCAACATTGGGAACATTCTTCCTGCATCTAACCTGTCTAAACCCATCAGAATTTTAAACGTTTCTATGAGATCCCCTCTCATTCTTCTGAACTCCAGTGAATACAAGCCCAGTTGATCCAGTCTTTCTTGATATGTCAGTCCCGCCATCCCGGGTATCAGTCTGGTGAACCTTCGCTGCATTCCCTCAATAGCAAGAATGTCCTTCCTCAAGTTAGGACACCAAAACTGTACGCAATACACCAGGTGTGGCCTCACCAAGGCCCTATACAACTGTAACAACACCTCCCTGCCCCTGTACTCAAATCCCCTCGCTATGAAGGCTAACATGCCATTTGCTTTCTTAACCGCCTGCTGTACCTGCATGCCAACCTTCAATGACTGATGTACTATGACACCCAGGTCTCATTGCACCTCCCCTTTTCCTAATCTGTCACCATTCAGATAATAGTCTGTCTCTCTGGTTTTACCACCAAAGTGGATAACCTCACATTTATCCACATTATACTTCATCTGCCATACATTTGCCCACTCACCTAACCTATCCAAGTCACTCTGCAGCCTCATAGCATCCTCCTCACAGCTCACTCTGCCACCCAACTTAGTGTCATCCGCAAATTTGGAGATACAACATTTAATCCCCTCGTCTAAATCATTAATGTACAATGTAAACAGCTGGGGCCTCAGCACAGAACCTTGCGGTACCCCACTAATCACAGCCTGCCATTCTGAAAAGTACCCATTTATTCCTACTCTTTGCTTCCTGTCTGACAACCAGTTCTCAATCCACGTCAGCACACTACCCCCAATCCCATGTGCTTTAACTTTGCACATTAATCTCTTGTGTGGGACCTTGTCGAAAGCCTTCTGAAAGTGGAAATACACCACATCAATTGCTTCTCCCTTGTCCACTCTACTGGAAACATCCTCAAAAAATTCCAGAAGATTTGTCAAGCATGATTTCCCTTTCACAAATCCATGCTGACTTGGACCTATCATGTCACCTCTTTCCAAATGCGCTGCTATGATATCCTTAATAATTGATTCCATCATTTTACCCACTACCGATGTCAGGCTGACCGGTCAATAATTCCCTGTTTTCTCTCTCCCTCCTTTTTTGAAAAGTGGGTTACATTGGCTACCCTCCACTCCATAGGAACTGATCCAGAGTCAATGGAATGTTGGAAAATCACTGTTAATGCATCACCTATTTCCAAGGCCACCTCCTTAAGTACTCTGGGATGCAGACCATCAGCCACTGGGGATTTATCTGCCTTCAATCCCATCAATTTCCCCAACACAATTTCCCGACTAATAAGGATTTCCCTCAGTTCCTCCTTCTTACTAGACCCTCTGACCCCTTTTATATCCGGAAGGTTGTTTGTGACCTCCTTATTGAATACCGAACCTAAGTACTTGTTCAATTGGTCTGCCATTTCTTTGTTCCCTGTTATGACTTCCCCTGATTCTGACTGCAGGGGATCTACGTTTGTCTTTACTAACCTTTTTCTCTTTACATATCAATAGAAGCTTTTGCCGTCCGTTTTAATATCCCCTGCAAGCTTCCTCTCGTACTCTATTTTCCCTGCCCTAATAAAACCCTTTGTCCTCCTCTGCTGAGTTCTAAATTTCTCCCAGTCCCCGGGTTCTCTGCTATTTCTGGCCAATTTGTATGCCACTTCCTTGGCTTTAATACTATCCCTGATTTCCCTTGATAGCCAAGGTTGAGCCACTTTCCCTTTTTTATTTTTACGCCAGACAGGGATGTACAATTGTTGTAGTTCATCCATACGGTCTCTAAATGTCTGCCATTGCCCATCCACTGTTAACCCCTTAAGTATCATTCGCCAATCTATCCTAGCCAATTCACGTCTCATACCTTCAAAGTTACCTTTCTTTAAGTTCTGGACCATGGTCTCTGAATTAACTGTTTCATTCTCCATCCTAATGTAGAATTCCACCATATTATGGTCACTCTTCCCCAAGGGGCCTCACACAACGAGATTGCTAATTAATCCTCTCTCATTACACAACACCCAGTCTAAGATGGCCTCCCCCCTCGTTGGTTCCTCGACACGTTGGTCTAGAAAACCATTCCTTATGCACTCCAGGAAATCCTCCTCCACCGTATTGCTTCCAGTTTGGTTAGCCCAATCTATATGCATATTAAAGTCACCCATGATAACTGCTGCACCTTTATTGCATGCACCCCTAATTTCCTGTTTGATTGGGTATATTCATGGACCCTCCCCCTCCCATTAGTTGTTTAATTGTCCACCAACATTCACGACTGGATGTGGCAGGACTACAGAGCTTTGATCTGATCCGTTGATTGTGGGATTGCTTAGCTCTGTTTATAACATGTTACTTCCACTGCTTAGCATGCATGTAATCCTGTGTAGCAGCTTCCCCAGGTTGATACTTCTTTTTTAGGTGCGCCTGGTGCTGCTCCTGTCATTCTCTTCTACACTCCTCATTGAGTTGGTCCCCTGGCTTGATGGTAATGTTAGAGTAACGGATATGCCGGGCCATGAGGTGACAGATTGTGGTGGAATACAATTCTGCTGCTGCTGATAGCCCACAGCGCCTCATGGATGCCCAGTTTTGAGCTGCTAGATCTATTCTGAATCTATCCCATTTAGCATGATGGTAGTGCCACACAATACAATGTAAGGTGTATTCAGTATGAAGACAGGACGTCATCTCCACAATGACTGTGCGGTGATCACTCCTACCAATGCTGTCATGGACAGATTCTTCTTCGACAAGTAGATTGGTGAGGATGAAGTCAAGTAAGTTTTTTCCCTCGTGTTGGTTCTCTCACCACCTGCTGCAGGCCCAGTCTGGCAGCTATGTCCTTCAGGACTCGACCAGCTTGGTCAGTAGTGGTGCTACCAAGTCACTCTTGGTGATGGACACTGAAGTCCCCCACCCAGAGTACACTATTTGCCCTTGCTACCCTCAGTGCTTCTTGCAAGTGGTGGTGTTCAACATGGAGGATTACTGAGGGAGGGTGCTAGGTGGTAATCAGCAGGTTTCCTTGACCATGCTTGACCTGAAGCCATGAGATTTCATGGGGTCCGTAGTCAATGTTGAGGAATCCCTGTGCAACTCCCACCCGACTGTATACCACTGTGCCGCCACCTCAGGTGGGTCTGTCCTTCTGGTGGGACAGGAAATTCCCAGGGATGGTGATGGAGAACATAAGAACATAATAGGAGCAGGAGTAGGCCATACAGCCCCTCGAGCCTGACCCGCCATTTAATGCGATCATGGCTGATCCAATAGTGGACTCAGGTTCACTTCCCTGCCCGCTCCCCATAAACCCTTAATCCCGTATCAGTTAAGAAACTGTCTATCTCTGTCTTAAATTTATTCAATGTTCCGACTTCCACAGCTCTGAGGCTGTGAATTTCACAGATTTGTAACCCTCTGAGAGAAGAAATTTTTCCTCATCTCAGTTTTAAATGGGCGGCCCTTTATTCTAAGATTATGCCCCTAGTTTTAGTCTCCCCTATCAGTGGAAACATCCTCTCTGCATCCACCTTGTCAAGTCCCCCTTATAATCTTATACGTTTCAATAAGATCACCTCTCATTCTTCTGAATTCCAATGAGTAGAGGCCGGACCTCCTCAACCTTTCCTCATAAGTCAACCCCCTCATCTCTGGAATCAACCAAGTGAACCTTCTCTGAACTGCTTCCAAAGCAGTATATCCTTTCGTAAATATGGAAACCAAAACTGCACACAGTATTTCAGGTGTGGCCTCACCAATATCCTGTATAACTGTAGCAAGACTTCCCTGCTTTTATACTCGCATCCTCTTTGCAATAAAGGCCAGATTCCATTGGCCTTCCTGATCATTTGCTGTACCTGCATACTAACCTTTTGTGTTTCATGCACAAGTACCCCCAGGTCCCACTATACTGCAGCACTTTGCAATCTTTCTCCATTTAAATAATAACTTGCTCTTTAATTTTTTCTGCCAAAGTGCATAACCTCACATTTTCCAACATTATACTCCATCTGCCAAATTTTTGCCCACTCACTTAGCCTGTTTATGTTCTTTTACAGATTTTTTGTGTCCTCCTCACAAATTGCTTTTCCTCCCATCTTTGTATCGTCAGCAAACTTGGCTACGTTACACTCCGTCCTTTCTTCCAAGTCGTTAATATAGATTGTAAATAGTTGGGGTACCAGCACTAGTTACTGATTGCCAACCCGAGAATGAACCAGTTATCCGGGCTCTCTGTTTTCTGTTAGTTAGCCAATCCTCTATCCATACTAATATATTACCCCAACCCCGTGAAGTCTGGGACATTGTCTGAAAGGTATGATTCTGTGAGCATGACTATGTCAGGCTGTTGCTTGACTAGTCTGTGGGACCGCTCTTCCAATTTTGGCACAAGTCACCAGATGTTAGTGAGGGGGACTTTGCAGGGTCGACTGGGCTAGGTGTGCTGTTGTCGTGTCTGCAACCAGTGCCGAGACCGATGCCGAGTGGTCATTTCTTGTAATGGTTTGTTACAATTGAGTGGTTTGCTAGACCATTTAAGAGGGCAGTTTAATTGTTCTAGTTATTTACAGTGGAGACTTTTCTTTTACATTATATTATTTTTAAACCAAACATTTGTTTTTCCTCGGTATAGTTATGCTTATCCTGCATTGAAGGAGACCAGGGAGGAGATCTGTAGACTCTGGTGATCACTGAACACTGGTGGAATAGGAAAGGTTTGGAGAGCAAGCAACTGTAATACCTATATTTAATAATTCAATCCAGGCAACTACAGTCCTATTGGCCCAACATCTATGCAAAGCAAAGTACCTGTAATAGAAATCATTCTTGGGGCAAGATGGAGAAATATCTGTATAGCAATAATCTAAAGTCATCATGGTTTGAAAAGGGGTAAAATCATGTCTGATAAATCTCCTTGACTTCTATAAGGATGCCACTCAAAGTAGAGTGAAATTTCATATATAAATTATTTGGATATTCAGAAGATTTTGACAAATTGCTGCTTGAAAGACCTCCGTTCCCGTGGAAATCAATGGTACAGGACTGAAAGCAAAGATAGGATAGAAAATAGAAGGATAGAAAATGGAGCTTATAAGGGAAACATGTATAAATGGGCTGAAGGAGGCATTGAGTGCAGTCCTGGAGTGGTTGAACTCTATTCTTTATCTTTTACGTAAATGATCACGATCGTGAAAATAAATGCAAGATTGTAAAATATACATTCCAGTAGAAACTGAGAATGTGGCTATGAATTTGCAGATAGATTTGAATTATTTATTCAGATAGGCAGATAGAAGACAAATCAAATACTAAGGATCACACACTGGATGAAATAATACAAATAAATAGAATAAAACGAGCACAAAGAGATTTGAAAAGGGGACCGAGAGTACAAGTGAGTTAGTTATTATCAATATAACTTTGGAAAATGTAGCAATGCATTTACAAAATATGAATAAAATGATGAGATGCAGACTGACCAGTCTGAGTTGATGCAGTGGCTGTACACTAAACTGGTCAGACTACACTTGAGAGTAAAATTATCACAGGCAAATTAAATATGGAACATTTGAAAAGGTTCAGCCACAAGACTGAAATAAATACTTTATAGAGCGCCTTATCACATCGCTGAGAAACATCTCAAAGACCACAAATTCCTTTTGACGTGCAGTCACTGTTGTTATGGAGGTAAAGAAGGCACTTACCAGGATCTCATAAACAGCATTGAGATGAATGACCAGTTAATCTATTTTTGGTAGTGCAGGTTTAGTGAGAAATGTTAGCCAGGATACTGCGAAAACTCTCTGCTCTTCTTCAAAAAGTATTACAGAACCTTTAATGTCTATCTAAACAGGCACATTGGTACTCAGCTTAATGTCTCATCCAAAGAATATCATCTCCAACAAAAGACATGCTGAAGTTTTAAAATTATGAAACTCTCATTGTATATGCAGAAACAGAATTTTTTGTAAAAAATGTACCTAGCAGCAAACTGCACTTTGCCCATAACGAGATTGCCCTCAAATAAAGACACAGGGCATGCTCGGCCCCACTTGCTTCTACGCCAGCGGTATCTAGGTGCCGTACGTTTTAATGCTGCAACGGATCGGAACAGATCATCCTGTTCAGGGACATTAAGAGGAGGAAAAATACTGTTAAGTCATTTTGGTGCAGTATTCTCCTGTGCAGGAAAAATAGATTTAGTTCTGGTTTTAGCACAAAAAATACTGTTACTCATCAAAAGAGTCCGGGGAGGGAGATTGGAATCCAGGGGGATTGGAGACTGGGGGTTTAAGGATGGGGTGGTGGGGGGGTTTGGGGGGGGCGGGAGCACAGCAGTGGATAGCGTCTTTAAATGTGAAATCGGAAGGAGCACTCCTGCTCCTCTTGGCTTCACATTCAGATAAGTAGTTTTCAGGAACTTGTAGGCAGCTGGCAGTCCAAAGATCTACCAAAGATGTAGCCCTGTGTTGTAACTTCACCAGGTTGGTACCTCATTTTTAGATATGCCTGGTGCTGCTCCTGTCATGCTCTTCTGCACTCCTCATTGAACCAAGGTTGGTCCCCTGGCTTGATGGTAATGGTAGAGTGAGGGATATGCCGAGCCTTGAGGTTACAGATTGTGGTGGAATACAATTTTGAGCTGCTAGATCTATTCTGAATCTATCCCATTTAGCATGGTGGTAGTGCCACACAACACGATGTAGGGTGCCTTCAGTATGAAGGTGGGACTTCGTTTGCACAAAGAATGAATAGGAGAGAGGGACCATTTGATGGCAGGCACAATTTGTAGATTGATTCTTAGAAACCAAAAGAGAGGCCACAACATCTGAAGGTATACTTGTTATGCTCATAATAAATGGTCAGACCGAGTACTATGTGTAATGAGCAAGTATGACCTTAGCTCCTTTATTGTAGTTCCAGAGTGCAGGTACCTCGTGGGTGGCCTGCTTATATACTGTACTCCCAAGGGATGCTGGGATCCCTTGGGACTCCAACATGTAGGCCCTCTGGTGGACAGGTGTGATGCAGGTTACAAGGTCACAAGGTGTAAAATACATAACATCACTCCCAGTGAAGTCAACAACACACTTATTTACAAGGTGAGACAATCTGGGGCTTTGCGCTCCCTTGTCGATCGTCTCGGTACAAATGTTGGTGTGGTTGGGTTGGTCAGTTCTTCATTGGGCTGTTGGGTGGCCGGCCTTGCCAGGTTGCTGGGGATGATCAGTTCTGTTTCGTGCTCAACTGTGATGTCAGTTGCCACTTGTGTGTGTGTTGGAAGGTCAAAGTTGATGGTGTCCTCTTCAGGTTGTACATAGCTGTTGGTGAACCGCAGTTTAATTTGGTCCAAGTGTTTTCTGTGCATTTGTCCATTGGTCAGTTTGACCTGAAACGCCCTACTCCTCTCTTTGGCTGTGTCCTTACCAAAGAACCATTTGGGACCATGTCCATAATTGAGTACAAACACAGGATCATTGATCTCAATATCGCGTGACAAGTTTGCGTGGTCATGGTACACACTCTGTTGATGCCGCTTGTCCTCCACGTGATCATGTAGATCAGGGTGGACCAGAGAGAGCCTTGTTTTAAGCACCCTTTTTCATGAGCAGCTCGGCTGGGGAATCCCTGTGAGTGAGTGGGGTCTGGTGCTGTAGCTGAGCAGTACTCGGGACAACCGGGTCTGCAGGGAGCCTTCCAACACGCGTTTCAAGCTTTGCTTGATGATCTGAACTGCCCGTTCTGCCTGGTCGTTGGATGCAGGCTTGAATGGCGTAGATGTGACATGTTTGATCCCGTTGCAGGTCATGAACTCTTTGAATTCGGCACTTATGAAGCACGGCCCATTGTCGCTGACAAGGACATCGGGCAGGCCGTGCGTGGCAAACATAGCTCTTAGACTTTCAATGGTGGCCATGGACGTGCTTCCAGACATTATTGCACATTCAATCCACTTTGAGTAAGCATCCATGACAACCAAAAACATTTTGCCTAGGAATGGGCCTGCATAGTCTACATGGATCCTCGACCACGGTTTGGATGGCCAGGACCATAAACTTAGCGGTGCCTCTCTGAGTGCATTGCTCAACTGAGAGCAAGCTCAGTGGGATATGGCTATGACTTTCATCATCATAATGCCTGGGTGGGTGCTGTGCAGTTCCCTAATAAATGTGTCTCTGCCTTTCTTGGGCAAGACCACACGATTGCCCCACAAGAGACAGCCGCCTGCAGGGACAGCTCATCTTTGTGTCTGTGGAATGGCTTAATCGCTTCCTGCATCTCCACTGGGACACTGGACCAGCTCCCATGGAGGACACAGTTTCTTTTATCAGGGACAGTAAAGGATCCTGGCTGGTCCAGGTCCTGATCTGGTGGGCCGTAACATGGGATTTCTCGTTCTCAAATGCCTCCATGACCATTAGCAACTCCGCTGGCTGTGCCATTTCCACCCCGATGGTGGGCAATGGTAGCCGACTGAGAGCATCTGCGTAGTTCTCGGTGCCTGGTCTGTGGCGGATTACATAGTTGTATGCCAACAGCGTGAGCGCCCATCTTTGGATGCGGGCAGAGGCATTGGTATTGATCCTTTGCTCTCCGAGAATAGCAATATGAGCGGCTTGTGGTCAGTTTCAAGCTCGAACTTGAGGCCAAACGAGTACTGGTGCATTTATTTTACCCCGTAAACGCACGCCAGAGTCTCTTTTTCAACCATGCTTTTCGGCCTCGGACAAGCTCCTGGATGCACATGCAACTGGTAGCAAAATTCCCAATTCATTAGCCTGTTGTAACACACACCTGACCCCGTTAGATGACGCATCGTAAGCTAACATTAGTCGTTTACATGGGTTATACAGAAAAAGCAATTTATTAGTAAACAGTAAATTTCTGGCTTTCTTAAAGGCAGCCTCTTGTGAATTCCCTCATACCCAGTCCTCTCCCTTGCACAGTAGCGCATGCAGGGATTCTAGCAGAGTGCTTAATCCAGGTAGGAAATTACTGAAGTACTTAAGGAGTCCCAGAAACGACCGCCGCTCCGTCAGGGTTCATGGTCGCGGCGCGTTCTTGATGGCCTCCGCCTTGGCGTCGGTGGGTCCGATGCCGTCAGCTGCGATTCTCCTTCCTAAGAATTCAACGTCCTATGCCAGGAAAACACACTTCGAGTGTTTCAACCTGACCCTCACGCGATTCAACCGACCAAGAACCTCCTCCAGATTCTTCAAGTGCTCCATGGTGTCCCGACCTATAACCAATATGTCGTCCTGGAAGACCACTGTACAAAGAACCGACTTTAACAGGTTTTCCATGTTCCGCTGGAAGATCGCTGCAGCCGACCGAATCCCGAACGGGCACTGGTTGTAAATGAACAGACCTTTGTGTGTGGTGATGCAGGTGAGGCCTTTCGAAGACTACTCCAGCTCCTGCGTAATGTAGGCCGAGGTCAGGTCCAGTTTGGTGAACGTCTTCCCTCCAGCCAGGGTCGCAAATAGGTCGTTTGCCTTGGGTAGTGGGTACTGGTCCTGAAGCGAAAAACGGTTAATTGTTACTTTATAGTCCCCGCAAATTCGAAATGTACCGTCCTCCTTGAGTACTGGAACAATCGGACTGGCCCAGTCATTGAACTCCACTGCCAGATGCCTTCATGTTGCAGCCTGTCCAGCTCGATTTCCACTTTTTCTCGCATCATGTACGGTACCGCCCGAGCCTTGTGGTGGATGGGTCGCGTACCGGGAACCAAATGGATCTGCACTTTCACCCCGAGGAACTTCCAATGCCTGGCTTAAATAACGAAGGGAATTTGCTTCGAACTTGGGTGCATGCTGTGTCGTCAACTGACGAGAACACTCGGATGTCGTCCCAGTTCCAGCGGATTTTCCCCAGCCAGCTTCTGCCAAACAACGTGGGGCCATCACCTGGCACAATCCACGGAGTGAGTTTGTGTACTGCTCCATCATAGGAGACTTTGACTTCTGCACTGCCAATTACAGGGATTAGTTCCTTTGTACAAGTCCTTAGTTTGTTGTGAATGCGGCTGAGCTTGGGCCTATGTACCTTCTTCCCCACAGCCTGTCGAAGGCCGTTGTACTCATTATGGACTGACTCGCCCCTGTGTCCAGCTCCATAGACACTGGAATACCATTCAGTTCAACTTTCAACATTATTGGTGGGCATTTTGTCGTGAACGTGTGTACCCCGTACACCTCTGCCTCCTCCGTACGAGTTTCCAATTCTGTCTGATCCACTGTGAACCGACCTCCCTCTGCAACGTGGTGGTTTACAGGGTTTGCAGCTCGCCTGCACATTCGTTGGAGGTGTCCCATTGTTCTGCGGCCATTGCACGCATAGTGCTTAAACATAGAAACATAGAAAATAGGTGCAGGAGTAGGCCATTCGGCCCTTCGAGTCTGCACCACCATTCAATACCATCATGGCTGATCATTCACCTCAGTACCCTTTTCCTGCTTTCTCTCCATACCCCTTGATCCCTTTAGCTGTAAGGGCCATATCTAACTCCCTCTTGAATATATCCAATGAACTGGCATCAACAACTCTCTATGGTAGGGAATTCCACAGGTTATCAACTCTCTGAGTGAAGAAGTTTCTCCTCATCTCAGTCCTAAATGGCATACCCCTTATCCTGGTTCTGGACTTCCCCAACGTCGGGAACATTCTTCCTACATCTAACCTGTCCAGTCCCGTCAGAATTTTATATGTTTCTATGAGATCCCCTCTCATCCTTCTAAACTCCAGTGAAGACAGGCCCAGTCGATCCAGTCTCTCCTCATATGTCAGTTCTGCTATCCTGGGAATCAGTCTGGTGAACCTTCGCTGCACTCCTTCAATAGCAAGAACATCCTTCCTCAGATTAGGAGACCAAAACTGACCACAATATTTCAGGTGAGGCCTCACCAAGGCCCTGTACAACTGCAGTAAGATCTCCTTGCTCCTATACTCAAATCCCCTAGCTATGAAGGCCAACATACCATTTGCCTTCTTCACCGCCTGTGTACCTGCATGCCAACCTTCAATGACTGATGTACCATGACACCCAGGTCTCGTTCCACCTCCCCTTTTCCTAATCTGTCACCATTCAGATAATATTCAGCCTTCGTATTTTTGCCCCAAAAGTGGATAATCTCACATTTATCCACATTATACTGCATCTGCCATGCATTTGCCCACTCACCCAACCTGTCCAATTCGCCCTGCAGCCTCTCAGCATCCTCCTCATGGCTCACTCCACCACACAGTTTAGTGTTATCTGCAAACTTGGAGATAATACACTCAATTCCTTCATCTAAATCATTAATGTATATTGTAAATCGCTGGGGTCCCAGCACTGAGCCCTGCGGCACCCCACTAGTCACTGCCTGCCATTCTGAAAAGGACCCGTTTATCCCGCCTCTCTGTTTCCTGTCTGCCAACCAGTTCTCTATCCACTTCAGTACATTACCCCCAATACCATGTGCTTTAACTTTGCCCACCAATCTCTTGTGTGGGACCTTGTCAAAAGCCTTTTGAAAGTCCAAATACACCACATCCACTGGTTCTCCCTTGTCCACTCTACTAGTTACATCCTCAAAAAACTCCAGAAGATTTGTCAAGCTTGATTACCCTTTCATAAATCCATGCTGACTTGGACCGATCCTGTCACTGCTTTCCAAATGCGCTGCTATTTCATCCTTAATAATTGATTCCAACTTTTTCCCCAATACTGATGTCAGGCTAACCGGTCTATAATTACTCGTTTTTTCTCTCCCTCCTTTTTTAAAAAGTGGTGTTACATTAGCTACCCTCCATTCGATAAGAACTGATCTAGAGTCAATAGACTGTTGGAAAATGATCACCAATGCATCCACTATTTCTAGGGCCACTTCCTTAAGTACTCTGGGATGCAGACTATCAGGCCCCGGGGATTTATTGGCCTTCAATCCCATCAATTTCCCCAACACAATTTCCCGCCTAATAAAGATTTCCTTCAGTTCCTCCTTTTCACTAGACCCTCGGTCCCTTAGTATTTCCAGAAGGTTATTTGTCGTGAAGACAGAACCAAAGTATTTGTTCAATTGCTCTGCCATTTCTTTGTTCCCCATTATAAATTCACCTGAATCTGACTGCAAGGGACCTACATTTGCCTTGGCTAATCTTTTTCTTTTCACATATCTATAGAAGCTTTTGCAGTCTGTTTTTATGTTCACTGCAAGCTTCCTCTCATACTCTATTTTCCCCCTCCTAATTAAACCCTTTGTCCTCCTCTGCTGAATTCGAAATTTCTCCCAGTCCTCAGGCTTCTACATTTTCTGGCCAATTTATATGCCTCTTCCAGAGAGACAGACTATTATCTGAATGGTGACAGATTAGGAAAAGGGGAGGTGCAAAGAGACCTGGGTGTCATGGTACATCAGTCATTGAAGGTTGGCATGCTGGTTCAGCAGGCGGTTAAGAAAGCAAATGGCATGTTGGCCTTCATAGCGAGGGGATTTGAGTACAGGGGCAGGGAGGTGTTGCTACAATTGTACAGGGCCTTGGTGAGGCCACACCTGGAGTATTGTGTACAGTTTTGGTTTCCTAACCTGAGGAAGGACATTCTTGCTATTGAGGGAGTGCAGCGAAGGTTCACCAGACTGATTCCCGGGATGGCGGGACTGACCTATCAAGAAAGACTGGATCAACTGGGCTTGTATTCAGTGGAGTTCAGAAGAATGAGAGGGGACCTCATAGAAACGTTTAAAATTCTGACGGGGTTAGACAGGTTAGATGCAGGAAGAATGTTCCCAATGTTGGGGAAGTCCAGAACCAGGGGACACAGTCTAAGGATAAGGGGGAAGCCATTTAGGACCGAGATGAGGAGGAATTTCTTCACCCAGAGAGTGGTGAACCTGTGGAATTTTCTACCACAGAAAGTTGTTGAGGCCAATTCACTAAATATATTCAAAAAGGAGTTAGATGAAGTCCTTACTACTGGGGGAATCAAGGGGTATGGTGAGAAAGCAGGAATGGGGTACTGAAGTTGCATGTTCAGCCATGAACTCATTGAATGGCGGTGCAGGCTAGAAGGGCCGAATGGCCTACTCCTGCATCTATTTTCTATGTTTCTATGTTTCTATTTAACACTATCCTTAACTTCCCTTGTTAGCTACGGTTGAGCCACCTTTCCCATTTTATTTCTACTCGAGACAGGGCTGTACAGTTGTTGAAGTTCATCCATGTGATCTTTAAATGTCTGCCATTGCCTATCCACCGTCAACCCTTTAAGTAATATTTGCCAGTCTATTCTAGCCAATTGACGTCTCGTACCACCGAAGTTACCTTTCCTTAAGTTCAGGATTCTAATCTCTGAATTAACTGTGTCGCTCTCCACCTTAATAAAGAATTCTACCATATTCTGGTCACGCTTCCCCAAGGGGCCTCGCACAACACGATTGCTAATTAGTCCTTTCTCATTACACATCACCCAGTCTAGGTCGGCCAGCCTTCTAGTTGGTTCCTCGACATATTGGTCGAGAAAACCATCACTAGTACACTCCAGGAAATCTTCCTCCACCGTATTGCTACCAGTTTGGTTAGCCCAATCTATATGTAGATTAATGTCGCCCATGATAACTGCTGTGCCTTTATTGCACGCATCCCTAATTTCTTGTTTGATGCTGTCCCCAGCCTCACTACTACTATTTGGTGGTCTGTACACAACTCCTACTAGTGTTTTCTGCCCTTTGGTATTCCGCAGCTCCACCCATACCGATTCCACATCATCCAAGCTAATGTCCTTCCTTACAATTGCGTTAATTTCCTCTTTAACCAGCAACGGTACCCAACCTCCTTTTCCTTTCTGTCTATCCTTCCTGAATATTGAATACCCCTGGATGTTGAGTTCCTAGCCTTTTTCACCCTGAGCCATGTCTTCGTGATGCAAATTATATCATATTCATTAAGTGCTGCCTGTGCAGTTAATTCGTCCACCTTATTACAAATACGCCTCGCATTGAGGCACAAAGCTTTCAGGCTTGTCTTTTTAACACATTTTGCCCCTTTAGAATTAAAGCTGTGTTGATGGGTCCGATGATCACCCCGCAGCGCCAACAGGGTGCTAACTGCCTCGCATTAACAGATGATGGCGGACTCTAGGTCAATTGAGGTCGGGCCACAGTAGCCAGTGTGTACATTCTGCCATGTACATTTCTGCTCAAAGCCGACGTTACTTTATGCACAGTACTGGCCGAAACTTCTTTGTTCTTCGAAATCTGCTGGTGTTGTCGCTGGTGGACCTAAATGCCTGGGCTATCATTATGGCTTTACTCAGATTCGCAGTTTCTACAGTCAACAGTTTGCGAAGGACTGTCTCATGTCCGATGCCCAGTACAAAAAATTCTCTGAACATTTGTTCTTGGAATCCCTCAAACTCACAATGTCCTGCAAGGCACCTTAGTTCGGCAATGTAGCTTGTCACTTTCTGGCCCTCCAATCGGTGACACGTGTAGAACCGATTATCTCACCATCAAAACACTTTTCCTAGGATTAAGTGCTCCCGGACCAGTGTACAGTTCTTTGTAGGATTTCTCTGTTGGTTTAGCCGGGGCCAGGAGATTCTTCATGAGACCATAGGTTATTGCCCCACAGACAGTTAGAAGGATCGCCCTTCATTTGGTCGTGCTCTTGTCTCCTTCCAGCTCGTTGGTTATGAAGTATTGGTCGAGTCTCTTCATGAAGGCCTCCCAATCGTCCCCCTCTGAGAACTTCTCCAGGATGCTGAATGTTCTTTGCATTTTCGCGTGGTTCGTTACCTCCTCGCCAATTGTTATGCTCATAATAAAGGATCAGACCGAGTACACACATATAATGAGAAAGTGTGACCTTAGCTCCTTTATTGTAGTTCCAGAGTGCAAGTACCTCATGGGTGACCTGCTTATATACTGTGCTCCCAAGGGAAGCTGGGATCCCTTGGGACTCCAACAGGTAGGCCCTCTGGCGGGGATGCAGATTACAAGGTTACAAGGGGTTAAATACATAACAATACTGTCTTTGACCCAAGATATGTTTCTGTGCAAGAAACAAGGGGGCAGAAATTCACCCCTGCCGGAAACGGGTCGCAATTGCCATTTTTCCTGTGTTTTCACCGCCGCGGTGGATGCAGTGGCCTCTTGCGTGAAATTTGTCTTTTTTTTGAGCGGGGCGGAAGTCGGTTGGTGGGAGCGGAGTGTCCGTCATAAGAGGGACGGAAGTGGGGGCGGGCAGAGTGTCCGCTGCTGTCAGGATCAGCATCACACTGGCACATCACCACGTCTCTACCCAAGAGGGGGTGCCAGGCTGCCTGTTGGCAGCCCAGCCGAACCCGGGTGCATAATTGTCGGGCTCACCTGGCCATTGGCTGACAAAAAACATAAGCTGGCGGCCGCTGCCATTTAATAGCGGGCGCACTGCCATTTGGCACACACTGCAAACACAGTGCACTGACAGAAAAAACTGTTGGGGGCCCCAGCGCGGTGGCCGAAAGATTTTTTTTAGCTGAATTTTGCTTGCGGGGCGTGAGATCGGCTTTGCCCGCTTTGACGATGCACTTAGGAGGATTCGACTGCAGCGAGGCACAAGTGGGGACCATGGGAAAAACCACCAAGGAGAATTTCGCAAGCGGTGGCCATTCAACAAAAGAAATCGGCGGCCATTCAACACCCTGGTCGTCGCTTTCCAGCGGTAACAGGCATCATCGGGAGGCTGAATTTTGGCCCCAAGGCAGAAGATCATGGTGTACTCAGTGTTCAAATCCAGTCTTTGCTGACCCGAAGATAAAAATGCAAAAAGAATCCAGCAACAAAAGTTTGTGGGTCAACTGGGATAAAAAATGACACCAACTGAACACACATGCAGTGAACGAGAGTGATCTTGGTGGGGAAAAAATAAACTTCCATCTTGTGAGTATGGTATTCTTTATACATAGCACGAGTGCATGAAGTTCTTTGAACCAGTGTATCTGTTAAAGTGTGGTCACCCATTTGCAGTAGTTTCTCCCATGGCGAGAGTACCTGTATCAATTTATCCCAGTGATATGTGGACGATGCCTGGTGAAGAGGAATGGGGAATTCAAAATAAATTGAAAAAACACATAAAGAAGCTAGTTGAGGTCTCAGATAAAACATTACTGTCTTTTCCTGACTGGTTTACTCACATCGTCAATTTCTTCTGGTATTTCTTCTTCCTCATCTTCATGTAGAGGTTGTGCTACAGCTGCAGTCTGTAGGCCCATGAATTCCAATTTAGACATCACTGCCTAAAGAGCAAAGGATAAGAAAGCACCTAAACAAAATGTACATTTAAAAAACTGTCCTGAACATACAAAAATTGCAATAACAAACACCTATATCTATACTCAAAATATCTACATTTAGAATAGTAATTTATAGCTTGCATTCTGCTTTAAATAAAGATGAGCAAAAAGTATTGGTTCTCTCTGAGAATAAACACAACTTTTCATTGTGACTTCTTCAAATCCTCAAAAATTAGTAATACTGTTACAATGTACTACACTGAAAACAGAAGACATCAAAAGGTGGGGCTAGAACCTCTACTTTTGTGTTTATTGCCCCAAAATAGGCGTTATTTCCGGCGTGGGTGTTAAAAAAGGGTCAGATCGCCAGCTTCTTGCCCATTCTCAAAGCCCGAGTCTCCATTTTTTAAAATTGCCGTTACTGTGAGCGATATGAAATGGGCGGTCGCGTTAAATTTTTTTGAACTTCTGCCGTAAAATGTGGCTGTTTTTAGCAAAGGCATGGCAATGCTCGATTCCTGCGATTCAGGACGTCAAGGGTCATCATGACATGCGCAGAAGAGGAGACAGAGAGAGAGGGAGCTCAGAGGGACTGAAGGCATGTCTGGGTGTGGTGTGGCTGCTTTGGGAGGAAGGAGGGAGACTTCAGCTTCACAGCAAGTAGGCAAACAAAAATTAGCTGTTACCAGCCACATATTTGCCCGAATTTGGCCTATAATGAGAGAGGAGGAGGCATCACAGCACGCTGTGGCAACTGAAGCTGGAGAGAGCAGTGAGGTGGGAGAGGAGAACATTGGAGGGCACAAAAGAGCCAGAAGGTTCTCGGACAAGGCAAATGCCTCCCTCCTGCAGGAGGTCGAGTTACGCTGGAGTGATTTGACACAGAGAGGGCGTGGGAAGCCCACCCCAAAGGCACACCAGACGATATGGACCGACGACCAATGAGGTTCGGAGGGCAACCAATGCTGCAAATGATGGAATGACCTTGTGGACTCCACAAAAGCAAGTATTACATTGATTTACATGTATTTATGTATTTATATAATTTGATTTATAACAGTCGTGAGTATCATCAAATGTGAGGTCTTTCACTTTTACCGGGAATGTTTTACTCAAAGTCTGCGGTCACGGTGCACGTCTTTAGGTAAAGAATGATAACTTTCATAATAATCATGATTACATCTATCGGGTATGTGTTGTATCAGTCTCTGTGACAGTACCTAGCAATGATATCACGCAATGATCTCAAACCATGTCGTCCTATCACCTTTTACAGAAGAAGCTATCGATGATGAGGTCCGTGCAGAGGCGAAGGGGTGGGGGGGCACCAGTCCCCAGCGACATCACTGAGATGGAGGAGCGGGTGCTCGCACCCGTGGGGAAGCAACCCCAGACAGCCACAGATGCATCTGCAGACCCTGAAGTGATGCCACATGAGTAAAGCTTACACCATTGCGTGATGTAAAGTCAATAGATGCCACACCCATTCATATCCGAACAACCAAATATGATAGATGATTTCTAAAATTGTCCTAGAAATAATGATGGCCGAATGAAAATCATTGGAATGCACAATGTGTTGATGGTCATGAAATGTGATGATTTTGAGAGCAGTGGTGCTTTTGTCGTGCACGTGCTGTGTGCAGCGCTGGACTCACCTTGTGACCCTAGCACCCCCTTCTCCTCTAATAACCTCATTTGTGTTTTGCAGCTCAGCCAGCAGCACGTCCCAAGGCAAGACCAGAGGCCAGAAGGTGGGGGCGCGGGGTCCGACTTTCTGGACGATCCAGCACCTGGTGCTGAGGAGCTTCGATTCTCGCCCGTCAATCCGCTGGGTCTGTTCTCCATGGATGAGAGCGCGGACTTCAAGAAACCTGCATCGCCATGCTCCAGAAGCCATTCCACCCCAAGGCCATCTAGTGGTCCTCCAGTCGTTCCCGCCTCCACTCTGGAGGTACCAGCCCCAAGCACATCGCCACAGGGCACCCCATTTGTCCCCAGGATGGCGCGACCCCACGGAGGTCTCGTGGATGCAGCAGGTCTGTTCCACGAGTGCCACATGACAGCGGAGAAATGGTACAGTTGTCCAGGAGGACTGTAGACATTGGTGACCAACTCATCAAAGTATTGAGGGACATATTTCGACACCTGGCCACCATGACCGAGTACATTCCGCGCATGGCGGAGGCCCTGGATGCAATAGCCAGGAACACTGTTGGCACAGGCCTCCCAGTAGTCCCCGAGCATGGCACTCCACTCCTAGGTTCTGCACAACCACTGCGAACAACACTTGAGAGCAAGGACCAAGATCCTGCTTCTGCATCAGAGAATGTTGCCCCCTCGGCAACCCCCGCTCCTGTACCCGTGCAACGACCGCATCTGCTTTCATCCCCCCCCCAATGAGGCACCGCCTGAGGAGCTCCTCGGCCATGGAGCGAGGAGGGGAAGGGGTAGAGGTGGGGAGGAGGAGAGGGGGGGAAGGAAAGTGAGCTGCATATCTGCAGGTGATGGTTGTGTTATATCTCCATCTGGGTGTATGCAATTTGTTGTAATGTATGGGGGCTGGGAACCACCCTCCTGCTTTGTCTTTGTATTCTGTGTTGCTGGACATGTTGAACATTTGATCGATGTCAATGGTGGAAAAAATGTGGTGTGGGTGGGGGTTGGGTGTTATTGTCTGTAATACTTATGATTTCAGGCCAATTTTGGTATAAATTTTTTTTAATTAAATATAACCTTGTTGCGCATTGTCTCAGATAGCTGCACCGTTACACACTGGTCATTCCTTAACATGAAAGGGTTAAATACAACTTATCAATCAACGTAAATTTTAACTGGCACCAAAGTGATTGGCACCATTGATGTCTGAGCTGCACACACACAGCAGTGTGTCAGCGTTGGCACTCACATCAACGCTCTTTCAGGTAAATCGTTCAGCTATCAGCTCCTCACGTAAAAGTCTTGCAGCTATGTAGCCACCACGGGCTCTTTCCTGCGGTCTGGAGGGAGTCGTGGGCATGGTTGCATGGCCAGCCTGATTGTCTGGCCCCTCATCGTCCTCCTCCTGTCTCTCATGAGCATCAGTGCTTTCTTGGCCCCTCCTGATAGCCAGGTTGTGCAGCATCGAGCACACAACCACAAATTTACCTACTTGCTCATGGTTGTATTGTAGCTCCCCTCCTGAGTGGTTAAGACATCTGAAGCGCTGCTTAAGCACAGTTATTGTTTGGTGGCCCCATTGCATTGAAAGTATAATAGCGATTGTTCAGAAGCAATGATTTCCTCACTAAAATACACCTGGAGTAAACCCCCAATAGTCCAGAGTCTGAAAATATGTCTATTCAGTTGTTCACTTCACCTGAGAAGAACTCCAGAGTCAATGCAAATTCCCCCGAAGTTGAGGCAGCCTTTTGAAAGAAGCGACCTGCGATTTTAAAAATGTCAGCCACACCGCTGGTGTTCGTTCAGAACAATTCCACTTTTTCTGGGCGTTTTTTTGGGCGAGTGATATTGTGGGCGATGTGTATGCGAGGTGGTGAAAGTGATGGTGGGCAATCTCCTGGGCGTTAGTTTCGCCAAATGTGCTCTTTACGACAAAAAAAAAAGGGTGGGCGGTATTATTGAATCTTGGCGTTAATTCCGTGCGGAAAGTAAAGCTGGCCGATATAATGGGCGTTGATTTCGCCCATTGTGAGGATTCTGCCCCAAAAAAGTGGGCGGGCATTAATATTTTTTCCCGGCATTAAGCACATGGGGAAAGTAACGCTCAGCGATAAGTTTCCTAAAAATGCTCGTCAGTTTCCATTTTGTGCCAAAATGGGCGAAAAATGGACGTTATACGTCATTTTAGCGGCAAAATGGCCGTTAAGTGGGCGTTAAGCAGCGTAAGCATGGTCTTTTAATAATTAACCTGCTCCAAAAAATCTGCTCCAGAATTGAATGCAGAAAATAGTTAAAAAAAGGAGAAATAGGTTAAAACAGATAGATTAAAGTATTAGTTATAAATATTTTTTTTAAAAGGGAATAAAGTAAATAAAGTTGTAGAGAGAATAGGAGAAAAAGGGTTGCAGGGCAAATTTCTTTTTACATTTCTAGGTAAAATAGCATTTTTGATGTTTTCATTTGATGGTTTAAGTGTTAATATTACACAATGAAACTATTCCAGGTGTTTTGAATAGTTTTATTCATATTATTGTGTTTTTCAGCCTCCCAGTGTAAGCTGAAACTTTTAAAAGCTGTTAGTCTAGGAGGAGGGGTTTCCCTGAACCTACCAACAATAAGGGTTAAGCTGTGGCTAGGTTGGAAGTGCACTCTTCTCTGAGTCAGAATCATGGGCTCAAGTCCCACTCCAGAGACTTGAGCAGAAATATCTGGGTTGAGACTTCAGTGCAATACTGAGGGAGTGCTGCACTGTCTTTTGAATGAGACGCAGAATTGAGGCATTGTCTGCCCTCTCAGATGGACGTAAAAGATCCCACTACACTATTTTGAAGAGGTTCACCTTGGTGTTCTGGACAATATTTATCCTTCAACTAACATCATTTAAAAACAGATTATCTGGTCATTTACTGCACTGTTGTTTGTGCGACTTTGCTGTGCACAAATTGGCCGCCGCGTTTTCCTACATTACAGTGACTACAGTTCAAAAAATATTTCTCTGGCTGTAAAACACTTTGGTACATCCCAAGTTTGTGAAAGGCAAGTTTTCTTTCTTTAACTCTTAGTAGTTTTTAAGGCAGCGGCTACCAAGGCGTGCTGTGTCCCATCTTGGGGGAGACTTCATTATCATATTTAAATTAGGTGCCCACAGGGCAATTGGGAGTCTGATTTGAATTTAAATTAAACTGCTGCCGGCTGGGTTTCCAAGGGCTCGTTCTTCCCAATGTTTAGTTGGAGGAAATTTCTGCTCATCCAATACTGGATGTTAGACAAGCAGCATGACAAATCAGAGTCAGGGAGGGGTCGGAAGAGGTGGTGGTAAGGTAGAGCTGGATGCCATCAGTGTAAATAAATCATAATTAAAACAGTACTGTAGATTAATAAAAGATTAACTTAAGATGTTATGATTTTCTGTTTGCTTCTACATTTTCATTTCTGAACCTTAGACCGAATGAGGTCTCCTTTGAAGATAAAGTGACTGCTGTTTGTATAGATTATAACACATGAAAGCTGTAATAATTTAATCTTTAAAAAGAATCGCATTCTATGGCAAACCCAGTTTATGGATTATAAGATAAGAACATTGTTATGTATGTAACATAGAAACATAGAAAATAGGTACGGGAGTAGGCCATTCGGCCCTTCAAGCTTGCACCACCATTCAATAAGATCATGGCTGATCCTTCACCTCAGTACCCCTTTCCTGCTTTCTCTCCATACCCCTTGATCCCTTTAGCCGTAAGGGCCATATCTAACTCACTCTTTAATATATCCAATGAACTGGCATCAACAACTCTCTGCGGTAGGGAATTCCACAGGTTAACAACTCTCTGAGTGAAGAAGTTTCTCCTCATCTCAGTCCTAAATGGCTTAACCCTTATCCTTGGACTATGTCCCCTGGCTCTGGACTTCCCCAACATCGGGAACATTCTTCCTGCATCTAATCTGTCCAGTCCCGTCAGAATTTTATATATTTCTATGAGATCCCCTCTCATCCTTCTAAACTCCAGTGAATACAGGCCCAGTCGATCCAGTCTCTCCTCATATGACAGTTCTGCCATCCCGTGAACCTTCACTGCACTCCCTCAATAGCAAGAACATCCTTCCTCAGATTAGGAGACCAACACTGAACACAATATTCCAGGTGATACTTGCCACCAGAGGGCGCGACTGTTGGGAGTCCTAATGGTCACTTGCACACACGTGCAGGGCAGTATAAAAGGTTGGCGGCCATGTTGTTTAGGGGGTTGTAATAAAGAAGACTAAGGTCACACTAAGTTTAGCTCACAGTACTCAGCCTCGTGGACTTCTTCTATACACAACAATTGGCGACGAGTAACAGAATATGAACCTTCACGCAACCATGGCAGCCGTTGGAATATTAAGAGAGATTCGTAGAGGGTGATGATTGGGAAGCCTTCGTCGAGCGTCTCGACCAGTACTTCGTGGCCAACGAGCTGGAAGGAGACACTAATGTGGCCAAGCGCAGGGCGGTTCTTATCACCGTCTGTGGGCCTAAAATATACGGCATCATAAAGAATCTGCTTGCAGCAACAAAAGCAATGGTGAAAGAATATACAGAGTTATTTACGCTGGTTCGGGGCCACCTCAGGCCAAAGGAGAGTATCCTCATGGCCAGATATCGTTTTTACATACACCATCACTCCGGGGGCCAGGATGTGGCGGATTATGTCGCCGACCTGAGACGCCTCGAGGGACCTTCCAATTTTGAAGCTGCGTTGGAGCAAATGCCACGGGACCTTTTTGTGGTGGGCATCAGCCACAAGGTCATTCTTCGCTGCCGAAACCCTAGACCTGAGCAGGGCCATCGCGATCGCCCAGGCATGCATGGCCACGTATGATAACACCAAACAGATATCTTCTCAACATCGAAGCTCACCGACAAGTACTGTGCATAAAATGACATTGCTAGCAGGCCGTACTACATATGGCAGGGCGTATACGTCTGCGGCTGCAAGACCTGTGATGACTCAGAGTTCTCCACCGGGGGTGAATGTGAATCCATTGGCACCATGTTGGCGCTGCGGGGGTAATCATCGGGCCTATCAATGTCGATCCAAGCACTATATGTGCAAAGGCTGTGCAATGTTGGGGCACCTCCAGCCAAAGTGCAAACGTTCTGCGACATACCACATGGCAGAGGATGATCGATCCGTCGCGGATCACACAGCACAGGCAACTCAACCCGAGGAAGAAGTGTATGGGGTACATACCTTCACCACCAAGAGCCCTCCTATAATGCTGAAAGTCAAATTAAATGGATTTCCAGTATCCATGGAGTTGGACACGGGTGTGAGTCAGTCAATAATGAGCCAGAAGGCTTGAGAAACTGTGGGGTAATAAAGCACAAAGGCCCAAACTGAGCCCGATTAATGCAAAGCTGTGAACCTACACCAAAGAGCTCATACCAGTCATTGGAAGTGCGGCAGTGAAGGTATTGTATGATGGAGCTGTGCATGACCTATCATTGTGGATTGTTCCAGACAATGGCCCAACGCTCTTCAGCAGAAGTTGGCTAGAAAAGATTAGATGGAATTGGAACGACATCAAAGCACTATCTTCAGTGGATGACGCCTCGTATGCTCAAGTGCTGAGCAAATTTCTGTCGCTATTCTAACCAGGCATCGGCAACTTCACAGGTGCCAAGGTACAGATCCATCTAGGTCCCGATGCAAGGTCTGTCCATCGAGTTCAACGAGTGGGCCAGTCCAATTGTTCCGGTATTGAAAAGTGAAAAGCCAAGGTCAGAATCTGCGGAGACTGCAAGGTAATGATTAACCGAGTCTCACTACAGGACCAGTACCTGCTACCCAAGGCGGATGACCTGTTCGCAACGTTAGCAGTGGGGGGGGGGGGGGGGAGTCGTTCACCAAGTTGGACCTAACCTCCGCCTACAGGACATAGGAGCTGGCTGAATCTTCAAAAAGACTGACGTGCATCAACACACACAAAGGGCTGTTTATATACGACAGGTGACCTTTCGGGATTCGCTCGGCTGCAGCCATTTACCAGAGAAACATGGAGAGTTTGCTGAAATCTGTACCGCGCACCGTGGTGTTTCAAGACAACATCCTGATCACTGGTTGTGACACCATCGAACATCTACACAACCTGGATGAGGTTCTAAGTCGCCTAGACAGAGTGGGACTCAGGCTGAAATGCTCCAACTGAGTCTTCCTGGCGCCAGAAGTCGAATTTTTGGGGAGAAAGATTGCAGTTGACGGCATCAGGCCCACAGACTCAAAGACAGAGGCCATCAAGAATGCACCCAGCCCACAGAATGTGACGGAGCTGGGACTCCTCAACTATTTCGGTAACTTTCTACCTGGGTTGAGCACGTTGTTAGAGCCTTTGCACATGTTGCTACGTAAGGGTGACGACTGGGTTTGGATCAAATCTCAAGACACAGCCTTTGAGAAGGCCAGGAACCTGCTGTGTTCAAATAAGTTACTTGTGCAGTATGACCCATGTGAACGTTTAGTGCTAGCTTGTGACGCCTCATCGTACGGGGTCGGCTGTGTGTTACAGCAAGCCAATGTATCGGGCAACCTCCAACCAGTTGCATTCGCGTCGAGAAGTCTGTCTAAGGCTGAGAGAGCCTATAGTATGGTCGAGAAAGAAGCGTTAGCATGTGTATATGGGGTTAAGAAAATGCACCAATACCTATTGGGACTTCGGTTGAGCTTGAAACTGACCACAAGCCGCTCATTTTGCTGTTTTCAGAGAGCAAAGGTATAAATACCAATGCTTCGTCCCGCATCCAAAGGTGGGCACTAACATTATCCGCTTATGACTATGTTATCCGCCACAGACCAGGCACTGAAAACTGTGCCGATGCTCTCAGACGGCTACTATTACCCACCACTGGGATTGAAATGGCGCAGCCCGCAGACTTGCTACTGGTCATGAATGCTTTTGAGAGCGAGGGGTCACCCGTCACTGCTCGCCAGATCAGGACCTGGACCAGCCAGGATCCTGTGTTATCATTAGTGAAGAGTTGCGTTCTAAATGGAAACTGGTCGGCAGTTCCCAGGGAAATGCAAAATGAAATTAAGCCGTTTCACCGATGCAAAGATGAAATGTCCATCCAGTTGGATTGTCTCTTATGGGGTAATCGCATGGTTTTGCCAAAAAAAGGCAGGGAAACGTTAATCCGCAACCTACACAGTACCCACCCAGGCATTGTCATGATGAAGGCAATTGCCAGGTCGCATGTTTGGTGGCCCGGCATTGACTCGGACTTGGAGTCATGCGTGCATCAGTGCAACACTTTCTCGCAACTGAGCAATGCACCAAAGGAGGCTCCACTGAGTCTGTAGTCATGGCCCTCCAAACCGTGGTCCAGGATCCACGTAGATTTGTCCAGCCTCTTTCTAGGAAAGATGTTTTTAGTAATAGTGGACGCTTACTCCAAATGGAGTGAATGCGTAATCATGTCATCCTGCACATCCACAGCCACCATCGAAAGAATCCGGGCCATGTTCGCCACCCATGGCTTGCCTGATGTCCTGGTCAGCGACAATGGACCATGTTTCACCAGCTTGGAATTCAATGAGTTTATGACCCGCAATGGCATCAAGCATGTCAGGTCTGCTCCATTTAAGCCCACGACTAACGGTCAAGCGGAGCGGGCAGTCCAAACAATCAAGCAGAGCATGAAACACGTGACGGACGGCTCCCTGCAGACCCGCTTGTCTCGCATTCTGCTCAGTTACCGGACGCGACCCCACTCGCTCACTGGGGTTCCCTGGCAGAATTGTTAATGAAGAGAGCCCTCAAAACCAGGCTCTCCCTAGTCCACCCGGATCTCAATGATCACATGGAAACCAGGCGACACCGGCAGAACATGTACCACAATCGCGCGGTTGTTTCACGTGACATTGATGTTAACGACCCTGTGTCTGTCCTGATTTACAGTCATGGTCCCAAGTGGGTTGCTGGCACTGTTTTGGCCAAGGAAGGGAATAGGGTGTTTATAATCAAACTGTTAAATGGCCAAACGTGCAGAAAGCATTTAGATCAGACCAAATTACGATTTACTGACAACCAGGAACGACTTGAAGAAGACATCACCATCGACGATCCACCAACACATACCCAACCAGCAATCGACCTCACTGTCAATCACGAGGATGAACCCACTGTTCCTGACAGTCCGGTCAGACCAGCCGCGGTGCAATGCAGCAAAAGTCCGATCAACTTACACAAGTCCGGGTTTGAACTTAGACGATCAACCAGGGAGCGAAGGGCTCTGGATCACCTCAACTTGTAAATAACTTATACTGAAGAGTGATGTTATGTATGTAACTATGTAATACTTGCCACCAGAGGGCACGACTGTTGGGCGTCCTAACAGTCACCTGTACACACATGCAGGGCCAGTATAAAAGGTTGGCTGCCATGTTGTTTAGGCACTCTGGAGTTGTAATAAAGACGACGGTCACACTAAGTTCAGCTCACAGTACTCAGCCTCGTGGAGTTCTTCTATACACAACAAACATAAGTGCATAAGAAATAGGAGCAGGAGTAGGCCATACAGCCCAACGAGCCTGCTCCACAATTCAATAAGATCATGGCTGAACTTCAATGTCAACTCCAATTTCCCAAACACGATTTCTCTTTCATAAAACTGTGTTGACTCTGCCTAATCATATTGTGAATTCCAAGTGTCCTGTCACCATGCCCTTAATAATAGATTCTAGTATTTTCCCTACTGCTGATGTCAGCAAAACTGGCATTTAGTTCCAGGTTTCCTCACTCCCTCTTGAAATGCGAGGCTACATTTGCTACCTTCCAATCTGTAATGTATGCACCTGAGTATGCTCACCGGTTTATAGACCTGTTGAGTCTGGGGGAGTTTGTGTTCCACGTTCATGTCGGGTGCGAGAGGTTCCAGCGTCTCTTTCAATATTTGAAGGGGCTGCTCCCCAATTTCTGGCTGCACTTCAGTCCCATGCTCCTGATCTTTGGGTACACGGTGCGGAGGGGAGCGGACAGGTCGGAGGGTTTCCTGGTCGGACTGCTCCTGGGCCTGGCCATGGTGGTCATTAACAGGTCCAGGCAGCGGGCGGTCGAGGGGGTGGTTCAGCCCAAATGCCTGTCTCTCTTCCACGGCTACGTTAGTGCTAGGGTGTCCCTGGAGATGGAGCATGCGGTGTCCACCGGTACGCTCGCGGCCTTCCGCGAGAGGTGGGCACCGGAGGGACTGGAGTGCATCATCACCCCCGGCAACCAAATTTTAATTTGATTTTACATGCTTAAAGTTTAATTTGTTTTATTGCCGGGTTTTAGTGCCCCCCCTCCCCCCACCCCTGCCTTTTAGCCAGGGGGCACTTGTAAAATTTGCGTTTTTCAGTGCCCTAGAAAAAAGAAATGGGGCACTTGTTTGAAAATGTTTGGAGTATCCACGCCCCCCCCCTCCCCCTTAATCAGGGGGCACTTGATTTAATTGATTTTTGTTTTCTACAAAAATAGTTGTAGACCTGTTGAGTCTGGAGGAGTTCGTGTTCCACATTCATGTCGGGTGCGAGAGGTTCCAGTGTCTCTTGCACTATTTGAAGGGGCTGCTCCTCGATTTCTAGCTGCACTTCAGTCCCACGGTGCGGAGGGGAGCGGGCAGGTCGGAGGACCTCCTGGTAGGACTGCTCCTGGCCATGGTGGCCATTAACAGGTCCAGGCAGCGGGTGGTCGAGGGGGTGGTTCAGCCCAAATGTCTGCCTCTCTTCCATGGCTACGTTCGCGCCAGAGTGTCCCTGCGGTGTCTACCGGTAAGCTCGCAGACTTCCGCAACAGGTGGCCACTGTAGGGGCTGGAGTGTACACTTTGATTTGTTAAGGTTCCCTCAAAGATTATTTGTTAATTTGCGGGTTCTAGTGCCCTTACCAAAGGGGGCACTTGGCTTAAAGTTATAACTTAAAAGAGCTGTAGAACAGTGAGTGGCTTAGCTAATCACGTGATGTTCACAAGACTCAATAAAACCCCAGCTAGTTGGGTTTAGAGGATCCATGATGACGCATGTGGTTGTGAGCCTGCTGGATGAACTGGTAATGTGTAGTGTGATTGTTAAACCTTTGCTAATAAACCAACTAGTTCTTAATAGCAATATGTGTTGCTATGAATTCTTAAGCAAAGAACCCATGAAGCAAATACATTACAAAATGGCGACGAGGATGGGAGTTTCTTCATGAAGAAATTTTTAGTGGAATTTCTATTTATGAGAAGACAAATGCAAGTGGAGCACAGCAAGAAGATATACCAGTAGCGTGATTCCCAAATGAGAGTCTGGTAGAACCATTCTTTTTTTTTGTGAGTACTAAACTGTATTGAAATGACAAAAAGAGCTAGTGGAAAGCCAATTCTTTTCACTGAAAAGCAATTCAAGGTAATTGGGAGTGATTAACGGCTATTAAACTAAGAAGGCAATATGGATATGACAACGAGTGATGTCAGTAACTTGGGAACGTTTGACAAGAATGAGGAATCGTTTAAATCCTACAGTGAAAGATTGCAAATGTTTTTTTTAAGAGCAAATGATGTCAATGAAGTCATAAGAACATAAGAATTAGGAACAGGAGTAGGCCATCTAGCCCCTCGAGCCTGCTCCGCCATTCAATAACTGGCATGAGCCAAAGTCCTCACAAAACTGGATCTCTCCCACGTCTATGCTCAACACAACGTTGACAAGGATAGTCAGCAGTATCTGACAGTCAACACACACACAAAGGTTGATATTTATACACCAAGTTGCCCTTTGGCATTAAGTCCTTATCAAAGATATTTAATAGGAACATAAGAAATAGGAGCAGGAGTAGGCCATTTGGCCCATCGAGCCTGCTCCGCCATTCAATAAGATCATGGCTGATCTGATCATGGACTCAGCTCCACTTACCAGCCCGCTCCCCATAACCCTTTATTCCCTTATCGCTCAAAAATCTGTCTATCTCCGCCTTAAAAATATTCAATGACCCAGTCTCCACAGCTCTCTGGGGCAAACAATTCCATAGATTTACAACCCTCTGAGAGAAAACATTTTTCCTCATCTCAGTTTTAAATGGCCGACACCATATTCTAAGATTATGTCCCCTAGTTTTAGTTTCCCCTATGAGTGGAAATATCCTCTCTGCATGCACCTTGTCGAGCCCCTCATTATCTTATAAATTTCAATAAGATCACCTCTCATTCTTCTGAACTCCAATGTGTATAGGCCCAACCTACTCAACCTATCCTCATAAGTCAATCCCCATATCTCTGGAATCAACTGAATGAACCTTCTCTGAACAGCCTCCAATGCAAGTATATCCTTCCTTAAATACGGAGATCAAAACTGTACGCAGTACTCTAGGTGTGGCCTCACCAACACCCTGTACAGTTGTAGCTTATATACTCTATCCCCCTTGCAATAAAGGCCAACATCCATTTGCCTTACTGATTACTTGCTGTACCGGCATACTAACTTTTTGTGTTTCAAGGACTCCCAGGTCTCTCGATACTGCAGCACTTTGCAATTTTTCTCCATTTAAATTATAATTTGCTCAACGTTGACAAGGATAGTCAGCAGTATCTGACAGTCAACACACACACAAAGGTTTATATTCATACACCAAGTAAAAGTGGAGGGCAGAGAAACCGAAGGCAAAAAGCAACAAGGGCCACATTACAGCAAAATTCTAAAGGGGCAAAGTGTGTTAGAAAGACAAGCCTGAAGGCTCTGTGCCTCAATGGGAGGAGTATTCAGAATAAGGTGGACGAATTAACTGCACAGATAGCAGTTAACGGGTATGATATAATTGGCATCAAGGAGACATGGCTCCAGGGTGACCAAGGCTGGGAACTCAACTTCCAGGACTATTCAACATTTAGGAAGGATAGACAGAAAGGAAAAGGAGGCGGGGTGGCATTGCTGATTAAAGAGGAAATTAATGCAATAGTAAGTAAGAACATTAGCTTGGATGATGTGGAATTGGTATGGGTGGAGCTACGGAATACCAAGGGGCAGAAAACGCTAGTGGGAGTTGTGTACAGACCACTAAACAGTAGTAGTAAGGTTGCAGACAGCATCAAACAAGAAATTAGGGATGCATGCAATAAAGGTACAGCAGTTATCATGGGTGACGTTAATCTACATATTCATTGGGCTAACCAAACTGGTAGCAATGCGGTGGAGGAGGATTCCCTGGAGTGTATTAGGGATGGTTTTCTAGACCAATATGCCGAGGAACCAACTAGGGACCTGGCCAACCCAGACTGGGTGATGTGTAATGAGAAAGGACTAATTAGCAATCTTGTTGTGCGAGGCAACTTGGCGAAGAGTGACCACAACATGGTAGAATTCTTTATTAAGATGGAGAGGGACACAGTTAATTCAGAAACTAGGGTCCTGAACTTAAGGAAAGGTAACTTTGATGGTTTGAGGCGTGAATTTGCTAGAATAGACTGGCAAATGATACTTAAAGGGTTGACGGTGGATAGGCAATGGCAAACATTAAAAAATCACATGGAATAACTTCAGCAAATGTACATGTCTGTCTGGAGTAAAAATAAAACGGGGAAGGTGGCTCAACCGTGGCTAACAAGGGAAATTAAGGATAGTGTTAAATTCAAGGAAGAGGCGTATAAATTGGCCAGAAAAAGCAACAAACCTGAGGACTGGGAGAAATTTAGAATTCAGCAGAGGAGGACCAAAGGTTTAATTAAGAGGGGGAAAATAGAGTACGAGAAGAAGCTTGCAGGGAACATAAAAACTGACTGCAAAAGCTTCTATAGATATGTGAAGAGAAAAGGATCAGTGAAGACAAATGTAGGTCCTTGCAGTCGGATTCAGGTGAATTTATAATGGGGAACAAAGAAATGGCAAACCAATTGAACAAGTACTTTGGTTCTGACTTCACGAAGGAAGACACAAATAACCTTCCGGAAATACTTGGGGACCGAGGGTCTAGTGAGAAGGAGGAACTAAAAGATATCCTTATTAGGTGGGAAATTGTGTTAGGGAAATTGATGGGATTGAAGGCCGATAAATCCCCGCGGCCTGATAGTTTGCATCTCAGAGTACTTAAGGAAGTGGCCCTAGAAATAGTGAATGCATTGGTGATCATTTTCCAACAGTCTATCGACTCTGAATCAGTTCCGATGGACTGGAGGGTCGCTAATGTAACACCACTTTTTAAAAAGGGAGGGAGAGAGAAAGCAGGTAATTATAGACCGGTTAGCCTGACATCAGTAGTGGAGAAAATGTTGGAATCAATTATTAAGGATGAAATAGCAGCGCATTTGGAAAGCAGTGACAGGATCGATCCAAGTCAGCATGAATTTATGAAGGGGAAATCATGCTTGACAAATCTTCTGGAATTTTTTGAGGAGGTAACTAGTAGAGTGGACAAGGGAGAGCCAGTGGATGTGGTGTATTTGGACTTTCAAAAGGCTTTTGACAAGGTCCCACACAAGAGATTGGTGTGCAAAATCAAAGCACATGGTATTGGGGGTAATATACTGATGTGGATAGAGAACTGGTTGGCAAACAGGAAGCAGAGAGTCGGGATAAACGGGTCCTTTCCAGAATGGCAGGCAGTGACTAGTGGAGTGCCGCAGGGCTCAGTGCTGGGACCCCAACTCTTTACAATATACATCAATGATTTGGATGAAGGAATTGAGTGTAATATCTCCAAGTTTGCAGATGACACTAAACTGGGTGGCGGTGTGAACTTTGAGGGGGCGCTGGGAGGCTGCAGGGTGACTTGGACAGGTTAGATGAGTGGACAAATGCATGGCAGATGCAGTATAATGTGGATAAATGTGAGGTTATCCACTTTGGGGGCAAAAACGCGAAGACAGAATATTATCTGAATGGAGGCAGATTAGGAAAAGGGGAGGTGCAACGAGACCTGGATGTCATAGATCATCAATCATGAAAGTTGGCATACAGGTACAGCAGGCGGTGAAGAAGGCAAATGGCATGTTGGCCTTCATAGCTGGGGGATTTGAGTATAGGAGCAGGGAGGTCTTACTGCAGCTGTACAGGGCCTTGGTGAGGTCTCATCTGGAATAACATGTTCAGTTTTGGTTTCCTAATCTGAGGAAGGAATTTCTTGCTATTGAGGGAGTGCAGCGAAGGTACACCAGACTGATTCCCGGGATGGCAGGACTGACATATGAGGAGAGACTGGATCAACTGGGCCTTTATACATTGGAGTTTAGAAGGATGAGAGGGGATCTCATAGAAACATATAAGATTCTGATGGGACGGGACAGGTTAGATGCGGGTAGAATGTTCCCGATGTTGGGGACACAGTCTTAGGATAAGGGGTAGGCCATTTAGGACTGAGATGATGAGAAACTTCTTCACTCAGAGAGTTGTTAACCTGTGGAATTCCCTGCCACAGAGAGCTGTTGATGCTAGTCCATTGGATATATTCAAGAGGGAGTTAGATATGGGCCTTACGACTAAGGGGATCAAGGGGCATGGAGAGAAAGCAGGAACGGTGTACTGAGGGAATGATCAGCCATGATCTTATTGAATGGTGGTGCAGGCTCGAAGGGCTGAAAGGCCTACTCCAGCACCTATTTTCTATGTTTCTATGTTTCTATTATTTCTGCCAAAGTGGATAACCTCACATTTTCCCACATTATACTCCATGTGCCAAATTTTTGCCCATTCTCTTAGCCTGTCTATGTCCTTTTGCAGATTTTTTGTGTCCTCCTCACAATTTGCTTTCCCATCCATCTTTGTATCATCAGCCAATTTGGCTACATTACACTCAGTCCCTTCATCCAAGTCATTAATATAGATTGTAAATAGTTGAGGACCCAACATCGATCCCTGCGGCACCCCACTAGTCACTGTTTGCCAAACGGAAAATGATCCATTTATCCCGACTCTCTGTTTTCTGTTAGTTAACCAATCGTCCATCCATGCTAATATATTACGCCCAATCCCGTGAGCTTTTATCTTGTGCAATAACCTCGTATGTAGTCTTTCAGGCTACCGTGGGTCAGATCTACTGTTTGTGCAATCAAGATGATTTGTTAATAGCCACCGGCACAGAGAAGGAAAACCTGGAAATCTTAGAAGACACATTCAGATGGTTAAATGATCATAATCTGAAGCTGAAGAGGGTTAAATGTACATTTCTACAGCGTGAGGTGGTTTATCTAGGATTGCGGGTTGATGAAAATGGTCTCCAACCAGTTAAAGAGAAAGTGCAAGCTATCGTGATGGCACCGAAACTGAAAAACATTACTGAATTACGATCCTTTTCAGGCCTGGTCCAATATTATGTTCGGTTTCTTCCTGGACTAGCAATAGTGCCCGCACCACTCAATTATTTTTTGAAGATGTGTGTTGGATATGGGACAAAGAGCAACAGAATGCATACGACACATGGAAGCGACGCTTGAGCAGTTGTGCTTTTCTCGTCCGTTATAATCTGACCCGTGAACTAAGACACACAGAGGTGATGCCTCTGGGTATGGTGTAGGAGCAGTCATCAGCCATGTTATGAATGATGAGCAGGAAAAAAACAGTTGCCTTTGCATCACGTACGCTCAACAAAAGCGAATAAAATTATGCCCAGATTGAGAAAGAGGCTTTGGTAATTATATTTGGTAAGAAAAAGTTTCATCAGTTTCTTTTGGGACGCCAATTCACGCTAGTAATCGATCACAAACCGTTACTAGCTTTCCTAGGCCTAAAGGTGGCAATTCCATCTGTGGCGGCTTCCAGGATGAAAAGATGGGCTATTTTGTTTCAGTATGATTACAAAATCTGCATCGTACATTGATGCAGAATGCAGTGGCGGATGCCCTTTCAAGGTTGCCTCATGAAGAGTCTGAAATTGGCCGCAAACAGTCAATCTTCAATCCAGATTCGTTGATGAGGACTTTCCGGTCACCACCTGTTACTGCAGAGCACACACAGAAAGATGCCACGTTACAGCGGGCCTATGAATACACACTGTGAGGGTGGTCTGAAGATCAGACGCATTTAGCCGAGGGGATAAAGCCTTTTTATCATCGTTGGCATGAATTATCACGTGAGCATGGATGTCTAAAATGAGGCCTGAGAGTAGTCATTCCTCGTGCAAGTCTTGACGGAACTTCATGGTGAGCATACTGGCATCATAGGCATGAAAGCGTGACCTGAAGTTTTGTTTATTGGCCTGGTTTAGATAAAGACTTAGAAGTATTAGTAAGTGTACTATCTACCAAGACTGCAGGGCCATGGCAGATAAATCACTGCTGCAAACATGGACTTGGCCAACGAGACCATTCCAAAGAATACATATTGATTTTTGCAAAAGCGGCAGTGATAATTTTCTGGTTCTAATCGATAGCCATTCGAAATGGATGGAGGTACGGCATATGGGGGCATCTACGACCATAGGGCCCAAGTTTCCACACGATAAAAAACGGGTGCCCCTCCGAGCTGGGCGCCCGTTTTTCGCGCCTAAAACGGCGCCTAAAAAAAACCTCGCAATTCTGGAGCGTTTTGCAGCTCCTTGTCTGCCTGGCGCGGCGCCCAGGGGGGGCGGAGCCTACACTCGCAACGATTTTGTAAGTGGGAGGGGGCGGGTACTATTTAAATTAGTTTTTTTTCTGCCGGCAACGCTGCGCGTGCGCGTTGGAGCGTTCACGCATGCTCAGTGTGAAAAAAACATTGGCACTCGGCCATTTTTGTAGTTCTTTGCAGCTGTTTAATTTTTGAACATTTTTTAATAAAAGCACATTGCCATCAGCACATCAGCACTTGCAGCCTTCTCACTGTTCCCTTCTCCCCCCCCCCCCCCCCGCGGGAACGAAACGGCTGTTTAATTCCCCCCCCCCCCCGCGGGAACGAAACGGCTGTTTAATTCCCCCCCCCCCCCCGCGGGAACGAAACGGCTGTTTAATTCCCCCCCCCCCCGCGGGAACGAAACGGCTGTTCCCTTCCCTCCCCCCCCCCCCCACCTCGTTCTGGACGCCTAATTTGTAACCTGCGCCTGATTTTTTAATGTGTAGAACAGGTTTTTTCAGTTCTACAAAAATCTTCAAACTAAGTTAGAATGGAGCAAGTGGAGTACGTTTTCACTGGAAACTTTGAAATCAGGCGTCAGTGGCCGGACACGCCCCCTTTTGAAAAAAAAAATCTGTTCCAAAGTAGAACTGTTCTACCTGACTAGAACTGCAGAAAAAAAAATGTGGAGAATTGCGATTTCTAAGATAGTCCGTTCTCCACCAGTTGCTCCTAAAAATCAGGCGCAAATCATGTGGAAACTTAGGCCCATAGAGTGTACATTGGATGATTGCGAGATATTTTTGCATGCCATGGCCTGCCCGAAGGAATGGTGTCAGATAATGGGCTGCAATTTCGGTCCATGCAATTTGTGAATTTTGCCAGACACAACAGTATGAAGCACACGTTAGTAGCACCATATCATCCAGCTGAAAGGTCGGTCAGGGTTGTCAAGGAGACTTTGCGAAAACAAGTTCTACAGATTGGATCATCGGTGAGCATGAAGCACAGATTAGTGAATTTGCTTTGCAAATACAGAACTACGCCCCATTCTACAACAGGGTACACACCTGCTGAATTATTGATGAAGCGTAGGTTGAGGACCCGTCTCAGTTTATTACAACCAAACTCATCTGAAAAGGTAGAGAAGGCATAATCGGTGCAGAAACGTCATTATCATTCTGATATTAAAAAGAGGTGCTTTCAGAAAGGCGATCAGGTCAGAGTTCTCAGTCTGTCGAAATGGGCAAGTCCACGCAAATGAACCAAGCGGCACTTGGTCGAAATTGGTGAATAGATTAGTAATGAGACTGGGGAATTAATAATGGAGAACAGGGAATTGGCAGAGACGTTGAATAAATATTTTCAATCGGTCTTCATGGTAGAAGACACTAAAAACATCCCAATAGTGGATAATCAAGGGAGGGAGGGAGGGAGGAACTTAATACAATCACTATCACTAATGAAGTAGTATTCGGTAAAATAATGGAGCTAAAGGCGGACAAATCCCCTGGACCTGATAGCTTATATCCCAGGGTCTTAAGAGAAGTGGCTGCAGAGATAGTGGATACATTGGTTGTAATATACCAAAATTCCCTGGATTCTGGGGTGGTCCCAGCGGATTGGAAAACTGCAAATGTAACGCCCCAATTTAAAAAAGGAGGGAGACAAAAAGCAGGAAATTATAGAACAGTTAGCCTAACATCTGTCATTGGGAAAATGCTAGAGTCCATTATCAAGGAAGCAGTAGTGGGACATTTGGAAAAGCATGATACAATCAAGCAGAGTCAGCATGGTTTTATGAAAGGGAAATCATGTTTGACAAATTTGCTGGAGTTCTTTGAGGATGTAACAAGCAGGGTGGATAAGGGGGAATGAGTGTATATGGTGTATTTAGATTTCCAGAAGGCATTCGATAAGGTGCCACATAAGAGGTTACTGCACAACATAAAAGCTCACGGGGTTGGGGTAATATATTAGCATGGATAGACATAAGAACATAAGAAATAGGAGCAGGAGAAGGCCATATGGCCCCTCGAGCCTGCTCTGCCATTTAATACGATCAATCATGGACTTAGGTCCACTTCCCTGCCCGCTCTCCATATCCCCTTATTGTTTAAGAAACTGTCTATTTCTGTCTTAAATTTATTCAATGTCCCAGCTTCCACAGCTTTCTGAGGCAGCGAATTCCACAGATCTTTTATCTTGTGCAGTAACTTTTTATGTGGCATCTTGTTAAATTCCTTCAGGAAGTCCAAATACACTACATCCACTGGTTCCCCTTTATACACCCGGACGATTGGTTACTTCACAGAAAACAAAGAGTTGGGATAAATGGGTCATTTCTGGTGCCAAACAATGACTAGTGGGGTGCCGCAGGGATTGGCGCTGGGTCCTCAACTATTTGCAATCTATATTAATGACTTGGATGAAGGGACCGAATGTAATGTAGCCAAATTTGCTGATGATACAAAGATGGGTGGGAAAGCAAATTATGAGGTGGACACAAAAAATCTGCAAAGGCATATAAACAGGCTAAGTGAGTGGGCAAATATTTGGCAGATGGAGTATAATGTGGGAAAAGGTTAGGTTATCCACTTTGGCAGTAATAATAAAAAAGCAAATTATAATTTAAATGAAGAAAAATTGCAAAGTGCTGCAGTACAGAGAGACCTGGGGGTCCTTGTGCATGAAACACAAAAAGTTAGTATGCAGGTACAGCAAGTAACCAGGAAGACAAATGGAATGTTGGCCTTTATTGCAAGGGGGATAGAGTATAAAAGCAGAGAAGTCCCGCGACAACTGTACAGGGTATTGGTGAGACCACACCTGGAGTACTGTGGACAGTTTTGGTCTCCGTATTTCAAGAAGGATATACTTGCATTGGAGGCTGTTCAGAGAAGGTTCTCTAGGTGGATTCTGGAGATGAGGGGTTGACTTATGAGGATAGGTTGAGTAGGTTGGGGCTATACACATTGGAGTTCAGAAGGTGATCTTATTGGAACATATAAGACAATGAGGGGGCTCGACAAGGTGGATGCAGAGAGGATATTTCCACTCATCGGGGAAATTAAAACTAGGGGACCTAGTCTCAGAATAAGGGGCCGCCCATTTAAAACTGAGTTGAGGAATTTCTTCTCTTAGAGGGTTGTAAATCTATGGAATTGTCTGCTCCAGAGGGCTGGGTCATTGAATATATTTAAAGCGGAGCTGGACAGATTTTTGAGCAGTAAGGGAGTAAAGGGTTATGGGGAATGGGCAGGAAAGTGGAGCTGAGTCCATGATCAGATCAACCATGATCTTATTGAATGGCGGAGCAGGCTCGAGGGGTCAAATGGCCTACTCCTGTTCCTATTTCTTATGTTCGTATGTTCTTATTCATGCGGATCAAATATTTCTAGCAAGCGACGCACCTTCCGTACCACTAGTAGATAATTACGAGCCTGACTTGGACGATGATCAGAGTGAGTTGGCAGGTCAAGTACTTCAACGAAAAGAACGCCCATATCCCCACCAACTCAGATGCAGCCAATTAAAGGCGGTTCTGCGGGTATGGGACAATCTCGCAGAGACTCTGTATCTTCCTGGGGGGGGGGTGGGTGGGGTAGGTGCGGGTGGGTGGTGGATGTGGATGTGGGGTTCAGTCGAGAAGATCAACGAGGAAATGCAAACCTAGACAAGATATTGATAACTGAGAATATCAAGATCTTAGGAAGAAAGCCAACACTAGGACTGATGTAAGGGATCCAAGGACTGTTCAGCAGTCGAATTTGTAAATTTGTAAGGATGATAAGTAATCTTTTGAAATATTCTATTAATACTTTGCTTCTTAAAAAAAAGGGGAGATAGTTGTTATGTATGTAAACTTATATATACCTTGAACAGCCACCAGAGGGCTCATCCCCTGGAGTCCCAAGGGATCCACAATCCCTTGGGAGCACAGGTACTTAAGGAGGCCTCACAGGTTGGAGAGGCACTCTGGAGACCTGCAATAAAAGACTACGGTCATACTTTTCTTTGAGCTCACAGTATCCAGTCAGACTCTTTATTCATATATAACAACTGGCGACGAGATACAGATGACGAACCCAACGATGCAGAGAACAGAGGGCATCCTGGAGAAATTTTCTGAGGGAGATGATTGGGAAACCTTCGTGGAGAGACTCAACCAATACTTCGTCTCCAATGAGCTGGAAGGAGAAGCGAACGCTGCCAAATGAAGGGCGATTCTCTTCACCGTCTGCGGGGCACCAACGTATGGCCTCATGAAAAATCTGCTTGGTCCAGCGAAACCCACAGAGAAATCGTACGATGATTTGTGCACACTGGTCCGGGAGCATCTGAACCCGAAGGAAAGCGTTCTGATGGCGAGATACCGGTTCTACACCTACAAAAGGTCTGAAGGCCAGGAAGTGCCGAGTTATGTCTCCGAGCTAAGACGCCTTGCAGGACATTGCAAATTTGAAGGGCATTTGGAGCACATGCTTAGAGACTTTTTCATACTTGGCATTGGTCATGAAGTGATCCTTCGCAAACTTTTGACTGTAGAGACCCCAACCTTGAGTAAGGCCATAGCGATGGCCCAGGCGTTCATTGCCACCAGTGACAATACTAAGCAAATCTCTCAGCACACAAGTGCTGCAACAAGTACTGTGAACAAAAGTGATGTTGTTTTCAAATCACAACGTACAGGACAGGTCACACATGCCTGCAGCTACACGTCTGCAGATGTCTCAAAGCCCACCATCAAGGGTGATGAATGCCAGGCCATTAACACCTTGTTGGCGCTGCGGGGGTGATCATCGTTTCCATTCATGCTGTTTCAAAGGGTACGTTTGCAAGGGCTGTGGAACAATGGGTCACCTCCAACATATGTGCAGGCGAGCTGCAAACCCTGCAAACCACCATATTGCAGAGGAGGACAGATCCGCGGCGGATCATAACGAACCAGAGCCTCAGACCGAGGAGACAGAGGTATATGGGGTGCACTCATTTACCACAAAGTGTCCCCCCATAATGCTGAAGGTTGAATTAAATGGACTCCCGGTGTCAATGGAGCTGGACACGGGCACGAGTCAGTCCATTATGAGCAAAAAGACTTTTGAAAAATTGTGGTGCAGCAAGGCCTCAAGGCCAGTCTTGACTCCCATTCGCACGAAACTGAGAACTTACAAAATGGAACTGATTCCCGTAATCGGCAGTGCCATGGTAAAGGTCTCCTAAGATGGAGCGGTGCACAAGCTACCACTCTGGGTGGTACCGGATAATGCTGCTCGGTAGGAGCTGGCTGGGAAAGATACACTGGAACTGGCACGACGTCCGAGCGTTCTCGTCCGCTGACGACACTTCGTGTGCCCAGGTCTTAAACAAGTTCCCTTCACTGTTCGAACCAGGCATCGGGAAGTTCCAAGGAGTAAAAGTGCAGATCCACCTAATTCTGGGGGCGCAACCCATCCATCATAAGGTGAGAGCAGTACCATACATGATGAAAGAAAGGATAGAGATCGAGCTGGACCGGCTGCAACGAGAGGGCATCATTTCACCGATCGAATTCAACGAGTGGGCCAGTCCAATTGTTCCAGTCCTTAAGGGAGATGGCACTGTCAAAATCTGTGGTGATTGCAAAGTAACTGTCAATTGTTTCTCCCTGCAGGATCAAAACCCACTACCAAAGGCTGATGACATTTTTGCTACGCTGGCGGGAGCAAAGATGTTCACGAAGCTGGACTTGACCTCGGCCTACATGACACAGGAGCTGGAGGAATCATCGAAGGGCCTCATCTGCATCAACACGCACAAAGCTCTCCTCATTTATAACAGATGCCCGTTTGGAATTCAATCAGCCACGGCGATATTCCAGAGAAACATGGAAAGCTTATTGAAGTCGGTCCCGCGCACGGTGGTCTTCCAGGACGACATCATAGTTACATGTCGGGACACAGTCGAGCATCTGTAGAATCTGGAGGAGGTTCATAGTTGGCTCAACCGCGTGGGGCTCAGATTCGTGGGTTTTCCTGGCGCCTGAAGTGGAGTTCCTGGGGAGAAGAATCGCGGCGGACGGCATCAGGCCCACCGATTCGAAGACGGAGGCAATTGAGAACGCACCGAGGCCACAGAATGTGACGGAGCTGCGGTTGTTTCTAGGACTCCTGAACTACTTTGGTAACTTCTTACCGGGTCTCAGCACACTGTTAGAACCACTGCACTTCTTACTGCGTAAAGGAGACAAATGGGTATGGGGCAAAAACCAAGAAAATGCCTTTGAAAAAGCTAGAAAATTGTTATGCTCAAACAAATTGCTTCTGTTGTATGATCCATGTAAGCGTTTGGTACTAGCACGTGATGCGTCGTCATGTGACGTTGGGTGTGTATTGCAACAAGCTAATGAATCTGGGAAATTGCAACCGGTTGCTTATGCATCCAGAAATCTGTCTAAGGCTGAGAGAGCCTACAGCATGATTAAAAAAGAAGCATTAGCGTATGTCTATGGGGTAAAGAAAATGCATCAATATCTGTTTGGGCTGAAATTTGAATTGGAAACGGACCATAAGCCACTAATATCCTTGTTTTCCAAGAGTAAGGGGATAAATACGAATGCATCGGCCCGTATCCAGAGATGGACGCTCACATTGTCTGCATACAACTGCACCATCCGCCACAGGCCAGGCACAGAAAACTGTGCCAATGCTCTCAGTAGACACAGGGGGTTGAATTGGGGCAGCCCACAGATTGGTTATGGAAGCATTTGAGAGTGAGCAATCACCCGTCACAGACCTAGATTAGACGAGCCAGGACCCCTTACTGTCCCTAGTAAAAAATTGTGTGCTTCACGGGAGCTGGTCCAGTGTCCCAGTGGAAATGCAGGAAGAGATAAAGCCGTACCAGCGGCACAAAGATGAAATGTCTATACAGGAAGACTACCTTCTGTGGGGTAATCGTGTAGTGGTCTCCAAGAAGGGCAGAGCCACTTTCATCAGTGACCTCCACAGTACCCACCCAGGCATTGTAATGATGAAAGCGATAGGCAGATCCCACGTATGGTGGCCCGGTATCGATGTGGACTTAAGAGTCCTGCGTGCTCAGATGTAACACATGCTCGCAGTTAAGTAATGCACCCAGAGAGGCCACTGTTTATGGTCGTGGCCCTCCAAACCGTGGTCCAGGGTCCATGTCAACTATGCAGGCCCGTTTTTGGGTAAAATGTTCCTTGTGGTTGTAGATGCATACTCCAAATGGATTGAATATGAGATAATGTCAGCAAGCACGTCCGCTGCCACCACTGAAAGCCTGCAGGCCATGTTTGCCACTCACGGACTACCTAATGTCCTCATGAGCAACAACGGGCCATGTTTTATGGGCCGTGTTCAAAGAGTTCATGACATGTAACGGGATCAAACATGTTATATCTGCCCCGTTGAAACCAGCATCCAATGGTCAGGCAGAGAGAGTGGTGCAAACTATCAAGCAGAGCTTGAAGAGGGTAACTGAAGGCTCACTGTAGACTCGCCTATCCTGAGTTATGCTTAACTACCGCACGATAACCCACTCGCTCACTGGGATTCCACTTGCTGAACTGTTCATGAAAAGGGCACTTAAGACAAGGCTCTCGTTAGTTCACCCTGATCTACATCAACAAGTCGAGAGCAGGCGGCTTCAACAACACACATATCATGATAACGCAAATGTGTCACGTGAAATTGAAATCAATGATGCTGTATTTGTATTGAATTATGGACAAGTCCCAAGTGGCTTCCCGGCACTATTGTGCCTAAAGAGGGGAGCAGGGTGCTTCGGGTCAAACTTTCAAATGGACTCATTCACCGGAAATTCTTGGACCAAATCAAGCTCAGATTCACGGGCTATCCTGAGCAACCCACTTTGGACCCGACCTTCTTTGACCCCCCCAACATACATACCTGGAGTTCCAAGGGATCCCGCAATCCCTTGGGAGCACAGGTACTTAAGGAGGCCTCACAGGCTAAAGAGGCACTCTGGAGACCTGCAATAAAAGACTAAGGTCACACGTTACTTTGAGCTCACAGTATCCAGTCAGACTCTTTATTCATATATAACAGTAGTATAATATATGCACCTGAGAGTATGCTCATAGATTTGTAGAGCTGTTGAGGGTCGTTCAGCTCGACTGCCTGCCTCTCTTCTGTGGCTTCGTTCGCGCCAAGAAAAAGTACTGGAAAAATTAATGGGATTAAAAAGCAACAAATTCCCTGGACCTGATGACCTACACCCAAGGGTTTTAAAAGCGGTGGCTGCAGAGAAAAATGGATGGATTGGCTTCAATATTCACCGTGGATTGTGTAACATATGTACTTTGTGGGTTCTTTGGAGATGGAGCACACGGTGTCTATCGGTATGCTCATGATCTTCAACGAGAGATGGGCACCGGACGGACTGAAGTGCATCATCACCCATGGCAACCAAATTTTAATTTGACCGTTTAAAATTCACAAACTTTTATTTGTTAATTTGTCGGTTCTTGTGCCGCTTTAGTAAGGGGGCACTCGGCTTTATAGTTTAATTAAAATAGCTGTAGAGCTGTTGAATTGTGAGTGGCTTAGCTAGTCATGTGATGTTCACAAGACTCAAAATCCCAGCCAGTTGGGTTTAGGGGATCCGCGATAAGGCATGTGGTTGTGAGCCTGGTGAATGTGTCGTGTAATTGTTAAACCTTTGCTAATAAACCAACTAGTTCTTAATTGCAATGTGTTGTTATGAATTCTTAAGCAAAGATCCCACGAAGTACATACGTTACACAATCCATGGTGTCCATTCTAGGATCCAATCCATCCATTTTTCTCTGCAGCCACCGCTTTTAAAACCCTTGGGTGTAGGCCATCAGGTCCAGGGAATTTGTTGCTTTTTAGCCCATTAATTTTTCCAGTACTTTTTCTTTATTAATATTAATTATTTTGAGGTCCTCCCTCTCATTAGACCATTGGTTCTCCACAATTTCCAGTATATTCTTTGTATCTTTTACTGTGGGACACACACAAAAGATAGATTTACCCATGTTCCACCCACACCCTGGAGACGGCGGAAAACCTGGAAGTTCGAGTTTCCCGGCAAGCTGTGGAGTTGTGCTGGAGTGGGGGTGGAGGACCGATCCCTGACCACGGGGGTTGCTCCCCGAGGCTGAGGCCACCTCGTTGCAGCTACCAGGAATCCCAAGACCCGGGATCCCCGGCTGCCTACAAGTAAAACTTGCTGTGGCTTCAGGCCTCATTATAATATTTAAATTGCCAACCCGCCTCCTGAGTGAAAGTTGAAAATGGGCGGGTCGGGTTTTACATTTTTACAACTTTCACTTCCGCTCCACTCCCCTCGCCCCACCACCACTCCTGCCAACTCACTCGTCTTACCCTGAAAATTGATGCCAAAATATTTGCCTAACATCTCTAGCATTTCCTTATTCCCCAGTATCTTAGAGAAAATAGCTTGTGAGTAGCCTATGTGGTGAGTAGCCAAGGGGCCCAAATTTACTTTCATTAATCTCTTCCTTTTTACATACTTGTAAAATTTTTTACAATCGGTTTTCATATTTCTTGCTAGTTTACTCTCATATTCTATTTTCTCCATCTTTCGCAATTTCTTGGTTATCTTTTGCAGATTTTTTTAAACCCTCCCAATCATCAGATTTACTACATTTTTTTGACAATATTGTAAGCTTCTTCTTTTAATCTAATACTATTCTTAACTTCTGTTGTTAGCCATGGCTTTATCAGTGGAGCTTTTATTTCTCAAGGGAATGTATATTTGTTGAGAAATATGAATTCTTTCTTTACATGTTTTCATTGCTTATCTACCGTTATATCTTTTAATCTAATTTCCCAATCTATCTCAGACAACTCGCCCCTCATAATTAACTTTGTTTAAATTTAAGATCCTACTTTCGGACTTAACCACATCACTCTCAAACTTAATATGAAATTATATCATAAAATAATCACTTGTCTCCACAGAATCCTTTACTATAAGATTAATTAATCCCGTCTCATTACACCATACTATCCCTAGTTGGTTCCTCAACATTTTGTTCTAGAATATTGTTTCAAATTCATTCTATGAACTTGCCCTCCAAGCTACTTTTGCCAAATATGAAAAGACTGTTGCAGAATACAAGTGCAGTCATGGTGATTTTTTTTGAAATTTACTCTGTGGAAGATTATTTTCAATTTTTACATTTAATAATTATATTAATTTATTACGAATAAATTAGTAGCAGAAAGAAAACATGCAAAGGCCATTAGGCTCATCAAAGCCTTTTTCTCCAATTCATTCAGGCCAGCATCCAACTTCGGCTCCACTATTTTACCTGGTAGATTATTCCAAGCCTTTATCATCATTTAAGTAAAGACATTTTTTTCCTCATACAGGTTGAACCTCCTTTATCCAGTACTCCCTTATCCAGAACCACCCCTCGTCCAGAACCATTCCCAGCCACCGGGTGGCGCATGCGCAGAACTCCGACATGAACAAATTGAAGTCCTTTCTCGCTGCCAACTCCCGCAATCGCTGGCCTGACCCACCACTCCCCCACCCCCCATGACCTCTCTGCTACACTCCCAGCCCCGATATCCACTTGCTCGGTACCCATACCATTCAATTTTACGTGACCACCCGTCCGGAAAATTCCCTGATCCAGAACAGGCCAGGTCCCGAGGGTTCCGGATAAGGGAGGTTCAACCTGTACCTACAAAAAGGTCTTTCCAGATATCATTTGTGGGCAAGCAACATAAAGCACGGAGAATTTCCAAGCTGCTGGATAGGCCCAAGCTGCTAGTTTACACCATAATGTTTACACAGAGTTGCAGTCAATGTTCCCTCTAAGCTGTGCATATGCGCAGTAATCGAGGAAGGTACCACGTAGGCTACTCACAAGCTATTCCCTGTAAGATACCGCACATGCACGGCCAATTTAAAGATACCGTGCGCAAATTTTTTTTTTTTAAAAGAGAACATTGGTTGCAATGTCAAGAATTGTTACAATTATCCGATGAATGACAGCAATTTTTTTAAATTATATTCTCAAGATGTGGCATTGCATTTATTGCCCATAGTTGTCCTGAGATGGTGATGGTGATTTTGAAACGCTTCAGTCTGTGTACTATAGGTTGTAGTAGTTTAAGAAAACAGAGTGGCTTGCAAGATCACTTCAGAGGGCAGTTAGGAGTCAACCATAATGTTGTAGGACTGGAGGCACATATAGGCCAAACCGTGTATGGCAGGTTCCCTTCCCTAAAGAGCATGTGAATTCAGTTGAGTTATTACAACAATCCAACAGCTTCATGGTCACGTTTACAGATACAGGGTACCAGTTTTTTACTTCCAAATTTAAAAAAAAATTGAATTCAAATTCTCAAATTGCCATGGAGATTTGTACTCACATTCTTTGGATTAATAGTCAAGTAGCATAACCACTACACTTCCGTACATGATTCAACCGCACTGCACATGACATTTACTGATAGTGCTGTAGCAATATTGTTAACCTATATGGTAACAATGTTCCATTTTCTTTTTTAACAATGGAACAGCACAAGGATTCCCAACACTTCTTCATAAGAAGCCAGTGTCTCAGATCAGAAAAGCACCCCTCTTAACCTTGCCCTTCTTGGATCAATGTTCATTTCCCTTATGCTTATCTGTAAAGTACCTTGGGATGTTCTTTACATTTGCATGATATAAATGCAATTTTTTGTTGTTGAGAGAGCAGCAAAAGAACTTGCATTTATATAACATCTGGTCATGTCCTCAGGATGTACAACCAATGGATTACTTTGGAAGTGCACTCACTGTTGTGTAGGCAAATGCAGCAGTCAATGTGTGCACAGCTAGAACACACAAACAGTAAATGAATGAATGACCAGATAATCTTTTTTGTGGTATCGGTTGAGGCAGGAATGTTGGCCTGGACAATGAAAGAACTCCCTGTTCTTTTCATAAGAACATAAGAAATAAGAGCAGGAGTAGGCCTTACGGCCCCAGGAGCCTGCTCCGCCATTTAATATGATCTTGGCTGATCCGATCATGGACTCAGATCCACTTTCCTACCCACTCCCCATAACCCCTTATCGGTTAAGAAACTGTCGATCTCTGTCTTAAATGTATTCAATGTCCTAGCTTCCACAGCTCTCTGAGGCAGCGAATTCCACAGATCCACAACCCTCTGAGAAAAGAAATTTCTCCTGGTCTCAGTTTTAAATGGGCGGCCCCTTATTCTAAGATCATGCCCTCTAGTTCTAGTCTCCCCCATCAGTGGAAACATCCTCTCTGCATCCATCTTGTCAAGCCCCTTCATAGGGTCCAAATTTCCCCATGAGTTGCACCGTTTTTTTTTGGTGTAACTTGATTTTTCTGGTGTATCTTTTTAGTTTTAAATGTGGCCATTTAATTTGCGCCAGTGTAAGTGAGTTAGTTAGGTTTTTTGTTAGGTCAGTTTTTTTCAAAAGGGGGCGTCCCAGCCACTTACACCATTTATGCCAATTTGGCCAGAAAAAAGTTGTACTAAACTAACATAGGGCAGCGTATGTGTCCACTTTTGTCCGCACAGAAAGACCTTACTTACAGTTAAGGAATCGGCCCAATAACTATATTTAAAGCACCACCAGGCACCAAACAAAACACAAAAAGTAATAAGTAATTAATTAAGAAATAAAATAGAAGGAATCCTGCACCTAAAGCACCAAGATCAAAGTAATAAGCAAAGAATAAATAACAAATACAAAAATAGAAGGAACCCTGCACCTAAAGCACCAAAATCAATCAGTAAATAATAAAAAATAGAACTTCTACCTTAGGGAACGCAGTGGGCCACCAATGAGGGAGCCCATCTGGCCAGGACTTGGGACGGCGTGCTTTGGCCCCTCCTACACAGCCTGCAGCGCGCATTTGCCGAAGCGGCCTGCCAGGAGCTACTACACATGTGCGCAGGCTCTCGCGGTCCCGGCACGGTTTTCAGCGGCGGGACCTAGCTACGCCCCCTCCCCTCTTTGTTCTGCACAACGCCAGCTCCATAGACGGCCCAAGAATCAGCCATGATCGCACGGATTTTTTTTGGCGCTACTTCTGATGTAAAATGTCAGTGGGGGGGCTCGGAGGTGCGCCAAAAAAAACGGAGGTTCAAATTTGGGCGCATAATCTTATACGTTTCGATAAGATCACCTCTCAATCTTCTGAATTCCAATGAGTAGAGGCCCAACCTACTCAACCTTTCCTCATAAGTCAACCCCTTCATCTCTGGAATCAACCTAGTGAACCTTCTCTGAACTGCCTCCAAAGCAAGTATATCCTTTCGTAAATATGGAAACCAAAACTGCACGCAGTATTTCACGAGTGGCCACACCAATATCCTGTAGAACTGCAGCAAGACTTCCCTGCTTTTATACTCTTATCCACTTTGCAAAAAGGCCAAGATTCCATTGGCCTTCCTGATCCCTGCATATCTGCTGTATACCTGATGCTGTACCTGCATACTAACCTTTTGTATTTCATACACAAGTACCCCAGGTCCCGCTGTATTGCAGCACTTTGCAATCTTTCTCCCTTTAAATATTAACTTGCTCTTTGATTTTTTTTCTGCCAAAGTGCATGACCGCACACTTTCCAACATTATACTCCATCTGACAAATTTTTGCCCACTCACTTAGCCTGTCTATGTCCTTTTGCAGATTTTTTGTGTCCTCCTCACACATTGCTTTTACCCCCATCTTTGTATCGTCAGCAAACTTGGCTACATTACACTTGGTCCCTTCTTCCAAGTCATTAATATAGATTGTAAATAGTTGGTGTCCCAACACTGATCCCTGCAGCACCCCACTAGTTACTGATTGCCAACCCAAGAATGAACCATTTATCCCGACTCTCTGTTTTCTGTTAGTTAACCAATCCTCTATCCATGCTAATATATTACCCCCAACCCCGTGAACTTTTTTCTTGTGCAGTAACCGTTTATGTGGCACCTTGTCAAATGCCTTCAGGAAGTCCAAATACACCACATCCACTGGTTCCCCTTTATCCACCCTCTTCATTACATCCTCAAAGAATTCCAGTAAATTTGTCAAACATGACTTCCCCTTCATAAATCCATGCTGACTCTGCCTGACCGAATTATGCTTTTCCAAATGTCCTGCTACTGCTCCTTTAATAATGGACTCCAACATTTTCCCAACCACAGATGTTAGGCTAACTGGTTTAGTTTCCTGTTTTTTGTCTGCCTCCTTTTTTAAATAGGGGCGTTACATTTGCAGTTTTTCAATCTGCTGGGACCCGGAATTTTGGTAAATTACAACTAGTTCATCCACTATCCCTGCCGCTACTTCTCTCAAGACCCTAGGATGCAAGCCATCAGGTCCAGGTTTGAATAGTCTCTTATGTCCCTTTGTGAAGGCAGGGCCTAGGTTTAACATCTCAAACAAAAGACAATACCTCCGACAATGCAACACTTGCTCAGTACTGCACTAAATGGTTAGCCTAAACTATGTGCTCAAGTCCATAGTGGGGCTTGAACGCATGGCCTACTGTCTCAGAGGCAGCCAAACTGCAGCCAAGGATTTCCATGCATCTACCACTGAATTTGTAAACAAATTGAAATTAGAGCCTCATTCAGTAAGCAGTGTGCAAAAGATAGAGCCATTAAAGCAATAATTGAAGCCTCCAGCGTAATCAAGAGTTGCTGCAAAGGTAGATTATAATGTAGCGCGTTGTGAGGTCAAAAGAATCACCAGCAGAGGAAGCCGAATCAATGGGTTGGGTTCACCCAGAATAGTGTACAATTATACAAAAACCATGTAAATAATTTTTCCATTAGCTAATGTTCATCAGCTGTCATGGTTCTCTGAGCTAGTGACAAAAACTTTTACGTCATGTGCTCTTCAACATACCCATGAGTGTCCTCAGCCCCAATATTTACAGGGAGGATGTGGGGAAGGGCGAAAACAGCAGGGGAACACGGCAAAGTCAGGCACGCGGAGGTCCTCCCAAATTTAACGGCAGGAGCTCAATATTTTTTCCTCAGTTTTCCATCAGGCAGTCGGCCAAATTGATAGGCTAGCCACCTGCTAGACAGCAAAACCAGCAGCAGACAGCTGCAGCCAGGAAACTTTGGGGATGATCTCCGGCAATTAGGAAAGAGGAAGGCCCAAGATCGGGGCTGGGGCAGGGAAAGAGAGAGGCCATTGTATTGACACGGGAAGGTCGATGAGCAGCGCTTGTGGGAGAGATCAGTTTCAATTGCGGTATGGAGAGTAGGGGGTGGGGGGGGTGACGGCCACGATTGTAGCATGTAGAGAAAATCAGTAGTTGGGGGAGGGAGGTCCGTGATCGCAGGGGGGGGGGGGGGTGTGGGGAGGGGAGGTGATATATATGTATGTAAACCTCACCAATATGTAAGATTTGCTACCAGGGGGAAACCGAAGGGTCACCTGTGCACTCTGGGCAAGCAGGTATAAACGGTAATCCACCATGCTGCTTCCTCTGAATGAAGAGATCAAGGTCACAACAGTTTGAGCTTACAATACAGTCTTGTGGAGTTATTCTGAACACAACAAATTGGCGACGAGTAACGGATCACGAACTTTCACACGATAATGGCTGTCGTTGGTATTCTTGAGAGATTTGTTGAGGGTGATGACTGGGAAGCCTTCCTTGAATGTCTCGACCAGTACTTCGTGGCCAATGAATTGTACAAGGCTGAGATGGCGGTCAAGCGCAGGGCGATTCTCCTCACCATATGTGGGTCTTCGCTATATGGCCTCCTCAAAAATCTGCTGGCACCGGACAAACCAATGGATAAGATTTACACAGAACTGTGCATGCTGGTTGGGGAACACCTCAAGCCAGGTATCGCTTTTACACCCACCATCGCTCCGAGGGCCAGAATGTGGCGAGCTTTGTCGACGACCTCATACGCCTTTTGGGACAGTGCGAATTTGCAGGATCTTTGTGTTATGTATGTAAACTTGTATATACCTTGTACAGCCACCAGAGGGCTCATTCCCTGGAGTCCCAAGGGATCCCACAATCCCTTGGGAGCACAGGTACTTAAAGAGGCCTCACAGGCTGGAGAGGCACTCTGGAGACCCGCAATAAAAGACTAAGATCAAAGTATCCAGTTAGACTCTTCATTCATATATAACAACGGGCGATGAGATACAGATGACGAACCCAACGATGCAAAGAACAGTGGGCATCCTGGAGAAATTCTCGGAGAGAGATGATTCTCGTGGAGCGACTCGACCAATACTTCGTAGCCAACGAGCTGGAAGGAGAAGCGAACGCTGCCAAATGAAGGGCGATTCTCTTCACCATCTGCGGGGCACTAACATATAGAATCATGAAAAATCTGCTTGCTCCAGTGAAACCCACAGAGAAATCGTACGATGATTTGTGCACACTGGTCCGGGTGCATCTGAACCCAAAGAAAAGCGTTCTGATGGCGAGATAGCGGTTCTACACCTACAAAAGGTCTGAAGGCCAGGAAGTGCCGAGTTATGTCGCCGAGCTAAGACGCCTTGACATTGCAAATTTGAAGGACATTTGGAGCACATGCTCAGAGACTTTTTCGTACTTGGCATTGGCCATGAAGTGATACCTCGCAAACTTTTAACTGTAGAGACCCCAATCTTGAGTAAGGCCATAGCAATAGCCCAGGCATTCATTGCCACCAGTGACAACACTAAGCAAATCTCTCAGCACACGAGTGAACAAAGAGATGTTGTTTTCAAATCGCAATGTACAGGGCAGGCCCCACATGCCTGCAGCTACACGTCCGCAGATGTCTCAGAGTCCACCATCAAGGGTGATGAATGCAAGGCCATTAACACCTTGTTGGCGCTGCGGGGGTGATCATCGTTTTCATTCATGCCGCCTCAAAGGGTACGTTTGCAAGGGCTGTGGAACAATGGGACACCTCCAAGGTATGTGCAGGCGAGCTGCAAAGCCTGTTAATCCTGCAAACCAACATGTTGCAGAGGATGATAGATCCACGGTGGATCTCGACGAACCAGAGCCTCAGACCGAGGAGGCAGAGGTGTACGGGGTGCACACATTTACCACACAGTGGCTCCCCATAATGCTGAAGGTTGAATTAAATGGACTCCTGGTGTCAATGGAGCTGGAAATGGGCATGAGTCAGTCCATTATGAGCAAAAAGACTTCTGAAAAATTGTAGTGCAGCAAGGCCTCAAGGCCAGTCTTGAATCCCATTCGCTCGAAACTGAGAACTTACAAAAAGGAACTGATTCCCGTAATAGGCAATGCTACTGTAAAGGTCTTGTACGATGGAGCGGTGCACAAGCTACCACTCTGGATGGTACCGGGCGATGGTCCCATGCTGCTCGGCAGGAGCTGGCTGGGAAAAATACACTGGAACTGGGATGACGTCCGAGCGCTCTCACCCGCTGATGACACTTCGTGTGCCCAGGTCTTAAACAAGTTCCCTTCGCTGTTCGAACCAGGCATCGGGAAGTTCCAAGGAGCAAAAGTGCAGATCCACCTAATACCGGGGGCGTGACCCATCCATCACAATGCGAGAGCAGTACCGTACATAATGAGAGAAAGAGTAGAGATCAAGCTGGACCGGCTGCAACGAGAGGACATCATTTCGCCGAACGAATTCAACGAGTGGGCCAGTCCGATTGTTCCCGTCCTCAAGGGAGATGGTACCATCAGAATCTGTGGTGATTACAAAGTAACTATTAATCGTTTCTCCCTGCAGGATCAATACCCACTATCAAAGGTTGACGCCCTTTTTGCTACGCTGGCGGGAGGAAGGATGTTCATGAAGCTGGATCTGAACTCGGCCTACATGACGCAGGAGTTGGAGGAATCATCAAAGGGCCTCACCTGCATCAACATGCATAAAAGTCTCTTCAGTTATAACAGATGCCCATTTGGAATTCGATCAGCCGCAGCGATATTCCAGAGAAATATGGAAAGCTTATTGAAGTCGGTCCCACACACAGTGGTCTTCCAGGACGACATCTTGGTTACAGGTCGGGACACAGTCGAGCATCTGCAGAACCCGGAGGAGGTTCTTAGTCCACTCAACCGTGTGGGGCCAAGGTTAAAACGCTCGAAATGCATTTTCCTGGTGCCTGAAGTGGAGTTCCTGGGGAGAAGAATCATGGCGGACGGCATCAGGCCCACCGATTCGAAGACGGAGGTAATCGAGAACGCACCGAGGCCACAGAACGTGACGGAGCTGCGGTCGTTTCTCGGGACTCCTGAACAACTTTGGTAACTTCTTACCGGGTCTCAGCACACTGTTAGAACCCACTGCACACCTTACTGTGTAAAGGAGACGAATAGGTATGGGGCAAAAGCCAAGAAAATGCCTTTGTAAAAGCTAGAAAATTGTTATGCTCCAACAAATTGCTTCTGTTGTATGATCCAGGTAAGCGTTTGTGATGCTTCGTCATATGGTGTCAGGTGTGTATTGCAACAATAATGAATCTGGGAAATTGCAACCGGTTGCCTATGCATCCAGGAGTCTGTCTAAGGCTGAGAGCGCCTACAGCATGATTGAAAAAGCCTTAGCATGTGTCTATGGGATAAAGAAAATGCATCAATATCTGTTTGGGCTAAATTTTGAATTGGAAATGGACCTGAAGCCACTAATATCCCTGTTTTCCAAAAGTAAGGGGATAAATACTAATCCATCGGCCCGCATTCAGAGATGGGCGCTCACATTGTCCGCATACAATTAAGCCATCCGCCACAGGCCAGGCACAGAAAACTGTGCCGATGCTCTCAGTAGGCTGCCACTGCCCACCATGGGAGTGGAAATGGCACAGCCCGCAGTTTTAGTCATGGTTACGGAAGCATTCAAGAGTGAGCAATTACCCGTCACAGCCCGACAGATTAGAACCTGGCCGAGCCAGGACCCCTTACTGTCCCTTGTAGAATTGTGTGCTTCCTGGGAGCTGGTCCAGTGTCCCAGTGGAAATGCAGGAAGAGATAAAGCCGTTCCAGCGGTGCAAAGATGAAATGTCTATACAAGCAGACTGGCTTCTGTGGGGCAATCGGGTAGTGGTCCCCAAGAAGGGCAGAGACACTTTCATCAGTAACCTCCACCGTACCCACCCAGGCATCGTAATGATGAAAGCGATAGCCAGATCCCACGTGTGGTGGCCCGGTATCGATGCGGACTTAAGAGTCCTGCGTGCACAGATGTAACACATGCTCGCAGTTAAGCAATGCACGCAGGGAAGCGCCACTAAGTTTATGGTCTTGGCCCTCCAAACCGTGGTCCAGGATCCATGTTGACTATGCAGGCCCGTTTTTGGGTAAAATGTTCCTTGTGGTTGTAGATGCGTACTGCAAATGGATTGAATGTGAGATAATGTCGGCAAGCACATCCGCTGCCACCACTGAAAGCCTGCGAGTCATGTTTGCCACGCACGGTCTACCAGATATTCTTGTGAGCGACAATGGGCCATGTTTTACCAGTGCCGAGTTCAAAGAGTTCATGACACGTAATGGGATCAAACATGTCACATCTGCTCCGTTCAAACCAGCATCCAACGGTCAAGCAGAGAGAGCGGTGCAAACTATCAAGCAGGGCTTGAAGAGGGTAACTGAAGGCTGGCTGCAGATTCGCCTATCTCAAGTTCTGCTTAGCTACCGCACGAGACCCCACTCGCACACTGGGATTCCACCTGCCAAACTGCTCATGAAAAGGGCACTTAAGACAAGGCTCTCGTTAGTTCACCCTGATCTGGTAGCGAGCAGGCGGCTTCAACAAAGTACATGTCATGATAGCGCAAATGTGTCACGCGAAATTGAAATCAATTATTTGAATTTGAATTTAATTATGGACAAGGTCCCAAGTGGCTTCCCGGCACTATTGTGGCCAAAGAGGGGAGCAGGGTGTTTCGGGTCAAACTTTCAAATGGACTCATTCACCGGAACATTTGAACCAAATCAAACTCAGATTTACGGACTATCCTGAGCAACCCAATTTGGACCCTATCTTCTTTGACCCCCCAACATACACACCAGTGGCAACCGACACCGCGGTTGGCCACGAAGCAGAACCCATCACCCGCAGCAGCCCAGCAAGACTCACCACACCAGGCAGCCCAGCAAGGCCAGCTGCACAGCAGCCCAGTGAGGGCCCAACAAAAGATTCACCAAAACCAGCATTTGCACCGAGACGATCAACCAGGGAAAGAAAGACCCCAGATCGACTCACCCTGTAAAATAGTTACACTGTTGACTTTGGGGCGGGGGGGGGGGGGAGGGAGTGTTGTTATGTATGTAAACTTGTATATACCTTCTACAGCCACCAGAAGGCTCATCCCCTGGAGCCCCAAGGGATCCCACAATCCCTTGGGAGCACAGGTACTTAAGGAGGCCTCACAGGCTGGAAAGGCACTCTGGGGACCTGCAATAAAAGACTACGGTCACACTTTACTTTGAGCTCACAGTATCCAGTCAAGGCTCTTCATTCATATATAACACTTTGGGGGAAATGTTGCTGGACTTTTTCGTGCTTGGAATCGGCCACAAGGTCATTCTTCGCAAACTGCTGTCTGCCGAATCACCAGATCTGAGCAAGGCCATCACAATAGCCCAGGCTTTCATATCCATGAGTGACGACACAAATCAGATATCTTCACAGAATCGAAGCTCACCGGCAAGTACTGTGCATAAAATAATGCTTTCAGCAGGCAGAACTGTACATGGCAGGGCCCACACGACCACAGAGGACAGACCTAGATCGAGGATGACTCAAAGTCCGCCGTGGGGCGTGAATGCATATCCATTAACACCATGTTGGCGCTGCGGAGGCAGTCATATAGCCCATCAATGTCGATTCAAGCACTATGTGTGCAAGGGCTATGGAACAATGCGACACTTCCAGAGAATGTGCAAACAACCTGTGATTCACCACGTGGCAGAGTCAGGAGAGGACGAACGATCCAGTGAGGATCACGCTGAACGAGTAGGAGAGGCAACTCAACCCGAGGATGAAGAGGAAGTATATGGGGATACACACCTTCACCACCAAAAGCCCTCCGATAATGTTAAAAGTTAAACTTAACGGCACTCCAGTCGCCATGGAATTGGACATGGGGGCGAGTCAATCAATAATGAGCCAGAAGGCATTCGAGAGGCTGTGGGGTAACAGAGCACAACGACCCAAGCTGATCCTGATTCAGGCAAAGCTGTGCACCTACACCAAGGAACTGATACTAGTTAGTTATTGGTAGTGCAGACATAAGAGTATCCCATGATGGAGCGGTGCACGATTTACCACTGTGAATTGTTTCAGGTGATGGGCCAACACTGCTTGGTAGAAGGTGGATGGGGAAGATTCGATGGAACTGGGAAGACCCCTGTGTACCTTCTCCGGCAAACAACGTCTCCCTTGCTCAAAGGCTGAGCAAGCCCCCACCTTCAGCTGAACCAGGAATCGAAGTGCAGATATATTTGCAGATCCCTGAGGCATAGGCCACTCATCACAACCACTAGGAGGTAAAGATCAACCGAGCAGCAGTACAGAGCCGACGACCTCTTCGCGATGATGGAAGAGGCTCCAGATTGACCAAGCAGAGTGGGACTCCAGCCGAAACGATCCGAATGCGTTTTCCAACGCCAGAAGCAAAATCCCTGAGGAAGATCGCGGCAGTTGGCATCACGGACACGGACGAGAGTGCGTCACGAGACCACGGAGCGAAAGAACATCCAGACCACGGGACGCGAGTGCATCCAGACCACAGGAGGAAAGTGCGTCCACACCACGGGACGAGAGAGCGTCCAGACCACGGGATGTCGCCGCAACGGAAACAGAGGCATGTGTTGCCCAGCAAGGAAGATGACTGGGCTTGGGGCAAAGGTAAAGGGGCGGTCGCCGAGAAGGCCAGGAACCCACTATGCTCCAATAAGTTGTTTGCACCGTGTAACCCACGTGAGTGCTCTTTCGCGGCCAATGATGTATTATCATATGGGGTCAGGGGTACCTTACAACAAGCCAAAGTAGCGGGCGGACACCAACCGGTCGTATATGTATCTGACAAAGCACTTGTAGCAAGTGATGTGTTATCACACGGGGTCATGCGTGTTGTACAGCAAGCCAAAGTAGCGGGCGAATCCAACCAGTTGTATATGTATCTAACCAATATTTTTTTAACCAATAAGGGAATTAAGGGTTACGGAGAGCGGGCGGGTAAGTGGAGCCGAGTCCACGGCCAGATCAGCCATGATCTTGTTGAATGGTGGAGCAGGCTCGAGAGGCTAGATGGCCTATTCCTGTTCCTAATTCTTATGTTCTTATGTTCTTAAAGTATTTGTAGCAACTGATGTGTCATCACATGGGGTCGGGCGTGTTGTGCAGCAAGCCAAAGTAGCGGGCCAGCCCCAACCGGTTGTACATGTATCCAATAAGTTAACCAAAGCAGTAGCCTGTGTTCACAGGACAAAAGAGACGTACCAAAGAGTGTCCCAATATTTGCTCGAGTCAGTCAAGCTGCCAATCTCTCAGTTTTGGAAGAGCAGAGGCACCATTATCAATGCTTTGTTTCGAATATGTCTAACACAGTCTGTGTACTGTAGCATGATCCTCCACGGGCCAGGCACTGAGAACGGCGCTAATGCCCTCAGTTGGCTACCGTTGCCCACCACCGGGATGGAAACGACGCAGCCTGCAGACCAGCTCGTTGTTATGGAAGTGCTAGAAAGCGAGGGGTCAACCGCAACGGCTCCCCAGTTTAGGACCTGAACCAGCCAGGATCCCACGTTACTGCCTGCTATCAGCGAACCGCTAGACGGGATGTTGCAGCTTAACCGTCGCAAAGACAAATTGCTCATCCCATCAGATTGGTCCCTATGGGGCAACCCTGCAAAGAAAGGCAGGGAGGCTACAGTCGATGGTCCGGGGCCTCCATACCATGGCCCAGGATCCACGGGGACCACGTGGCCTCCTGCCACTACTGAAAGTCTCAAAGCCATATCGGCCATCCTTGGCTTGCCAGACCTTAGGGTCAGCGACAATAGACCAGAGCAGGCAGCCGAAATCACAAAGCCAAACACCACACGTGTCATAGTAGACTCCCCACAGATCTGGCTAGCCCGGGTGCTACGCAGTCACCGTATAGAATCACTCAGAACCGAGCCTTCTGTATGATATCAGCAGAGAATGTACCATGATTGCATGGCTCCTCCACGCGACATCAGAATAAATGATGCAGACCATGTTCAGGGCCCCAGATGGGCTGCTAGCACTATATTAGCCAAAGAGGGGAATGGAGTGTTTGTTGTGAAACCATGTAATGGGCAAACGCAGAAAGCATTTAGACCAGACCAAACTGCGAACTACAGATAACCAGGAACCACTGTGAAAGGACCTGGCCCCCAGCGACCCACTAACACAATCGACCTCGCCATCAACCACGAGGATGAACCCACCATGCCCCTCAGTCCGATCAGACCATGCAGCAATGATCCGACTCACTCACCCATGCCAGGACTTCAACTCAGGCGATCGACCCGGGAACGCAGAGCGCCAGATCACCTCAACTTGCAAATAACTTGTACATAAGACTTTTGGGGGAAGTGATGTTATGTATGTATGTAAACCTCATCAATATGTAAGACTTGCCACCAGGGGGCATGCCTGCGGGAGACCTAAGGGTCATCTGTGCACCCTGGGCAAGCAGGTATTAAAAAGTAATCCACCATGCTGCTTCCTCACTCTGGAATATGAATAAAGAGACCAAGGTCACAACAGTTTGAGCTTACAATACTGCCTTGTGGAGTTATTCTGAACACATCAGGGGGGAAGGGGCTGCGAAGACAGAGAAACTGCAGTTCACATAGAAGAGGCCAAAGGCTTGCTTGAGGAGCTGTAGGGAGCACTTCTACTCCTCCTGACCCAGAAGGAATGCTGCAAAAGGCCCATGATTCTGTAGATAACACAATACCAAATTGGTGTCGAACTGAACTAGGATGTAGTAAGGATCCATCAGCACAGGGGTTTGATAAAAGATGAAACTGGCACTGTGTCGACTGGCTAATGGTAGATTGGCAAGCATTGATGGTGTTCATGCCTAAATTCTAAAAGTTGTACCAGGTAATAAATTATTCCTAAGTATACTTAGAGGTCCACAAGTTTTGGCTTTTCCAATCTCTGAATTTAGGTAAGTGAGATGTGTCCCTACAGGGAGAAATTGTGGAGTCCACATCAGGCAATTAGAAACAAAGTGATTATCTGCATGAACATTTTTGTGTCATTCTGTACCCTTCTGCGCATGCATGCTGTCACCGAGGTCCGGCCGCACATGCACAATACCCCACAGGTGTGGCTGCAGTACAGCTTTCCTCAGCTCTGTGGGAGAAGACCACTCACTGGATCAGTGGTGAGAAGAGAGGATTCAAAAGGAGTCAGAGAGAGAGAGAGAGAGAGAGAGCGAGAGGGATCGGAGAGAGAGGGGTCAAAGAGCGAGCGAGTGAGAGAGAGAGAAAGGGGAGGTCGAGAGAGAGAGTAGGGTCGAAGATAGAAAGTGTGGGGTCAGAGAGAGGGGGGTGGTCGGGGATAGAGGGGGGGGTGATCGGAGATGGGGGGGGTCAGAGAGAGGCGGGGGTCGGAGAGAGAGATGCGGGGGTTGGAGTGAGAGGCGGGGGTCGGAGAGAGAGAGGCGGGGGTCGGAGAGAGAGGCGGGGGTCGGAGAGAGAGAGAGGCGGGGGTCGGAGAGAGCGAGAGAGAGGCGGGGGTCAGAGAGAGCGAGAGAGAGGCGGGGGTCGGAGAGAGCGAGAGAGAGGCGGGGGTCGGAGAGAGAGAGAGGCGGGGGTCGGAGAGAGAGGCTGGGGTCGGACAGAGAGAGAGGCGGGGGTCGGAGAGAGAGAGAGAGGCGGGGGTCGGAGAGAGAGAGGTGGGGGTCGGAGAGAGTGAGAGAGGCGGGGGTCGGAGAGAGAGAGAGAGGCGGGGGTCGGAGAGAAAGAGAGGCGGGGGTCGGAGAGAGAGAGAGGCGGGGGTCGGAGCGAGAGAGAGGCGGGGGTCGGAGAGAGAGAGAGGCGGGGGTCGGAGAGAGAGAGAGGCGGGGGTCGGAGAGAGAGAGAGGCGGGGGTCGGAGAGAGAGAGGCGGGGGTCGGAGCGAGAGAGAGGCGGGGGTTGGAGAGAGAGAGAGGCGGGGATCGGCGAGAGAGAGGCGGGGTCGGCGAGAGAGAGAGAGGCGGGGGTCGGAAAGAGAGAGGCGGGGGTCGGATAGAGAGAGGCGGGGGTCGGAGAGAGAGAGGCGGGGGTCGGAGAGAGAGAGAGGCGGGGGTCGGATAGAGAGAGGCGGGGGTCGGAGAGAGAGAGGCGGGGGTCGGAGAGAGAGAGAGGCGGGGGTCGGAGAGAGAGAGGAGGGGGTCGAAGAGAGAGAGGAGGGGGTCGAAGAGAGAGGGGGGGTCAAAGAGAGAGGGGGGGTCAAAGAGAGAGGGGGGGCGGAGAGGGGGGGGGAGGTTGGAGAGAGAGAATCGGTGGGAGAGAGGTTGATTCCAGAGATGAGGGGGTTGAATTATGAGGAAAGGTTGAGTAGGTTGGGCCTCACTCATTGGAATTCAGAAGAATGAGAGGTGATCTTATCGAAATGTATAAGATTATGGAGGCATGACAAGGTGGATGCTGAGAGGATGTTTCCACTGAAAGGGGAGACTAATGCTTGGGGGCATAATCTTAGAATAAGGGGCCACCCATTTAAAACTGAGATGAGGAGCAATTTCTTCTCTCAGAGGGTTGTAAATCTGTGGAATTCGCTGCCTCAGAGAGCTGTGGAAGCTGGGTCACTGAGTAAATTTAAGACAGAGATATAGTCAGTTTCTTAAACGATAAGGGAATAAGGGGTTATGGGGAGCAGGCAGGGAAGTGGACCTGAGTCCATGATTGGATCAGCCATGATCATATTAAATGGCGGAACAGGCTCGAGGGGCCGTATGGTCTACTCCTGCTCCTATTTCTTATGTTCTAATGAGATGGAGAATCGGGTGGAGAGAGGGGGGAAGGGGGTAAAGATTACGGAGAGCATAGTGGGGATGGTGGAAAAACGTAATCCAGGTCTAAAGGGGGGTGTTGAACGTGATCCAGATTGCAAGACTGGAAGAAATCTGGAAGTCACGACACTGTCACTATTCACTTCATACCAATAAACCTGTTAACAATCCATGAGCCGCACACAATGCCCCTTCTATGGCATGGATGGAGGAAGGTCAGGAACTTTTTGGGGGGGAGAAGGTCAGGAACTTAGGCTGGGGGAGGGGAGAGCAGGTCAGGGACTTGGGCTGGGGGGTGAGGAGGTCAGGAACTTGGGCTGGGGCGGGGGGGAGCAGGTCAGGGACTTGGGCGCGGGGAGAGGAGGTCAGGAACTTGGGCTGGGGGAGGGGACAGGAGGTCAGGAACTTGGGCTGGGGGGTGAGGAGGTCAGGAACTTGGGCGGGGGGAGAATGTCAGAGACTTGAGCTGGGGGTGGGGGGGGCGGGTGGGAGGCGGTCATAAATTTGGGCGGGGGAGAGAGTGTCAGAGACTTGGGTTGGGGGGAGAAGGTCTAAAATTTGGGCTGCAGGGAAGGTCAGAAACTTGAGCTTGGGGGAGGAGGTCTTAACCCATGAGTGTGAGCACTGTCTGTTCCAAGTGAGCTCTGTTCTGTTCTGTCTGAAGTCAGCAATCAGAATTGCTTAAATTATATTATTCAAAAGAGAAATTGCTGGATATATCTTATCCTCCAAGGAGGGCCAATCCGAGCTTTAGATGTTGCAAATTAACGCGTCCAATTAGAAAATCTACTTGTGTGGTATATCAGAACTCTGATAATTCTTTCCATGCTTGCATTGAAAGATTTATATTGTACAAGATAAATTCAAAAATTTGAAAGCTGTGATTTGGTATGAGAAAACCTTACATGGCTTTTCACAATCCATTAACAAGCTTAACAGACTCATACCAGCAAACCATTTAAACATTCATAACAATGGTTCAAGCAAAAGAGTATAAAGAAATTAATATTGATATGTTAAGAAAGAATGAATTTGTATTTATGTAGCACTTTTCACATTCTCATCCTATCTCAAAGCATGTCACAGTTAATTAATTATATTTTTATTAAGTGCAGGGAAATACAGCAGCCAATTTGCACACATCAAGAACCCACAAACAGCAAAAATAAATGACCAGTTAATCTATTTTTTGTTAGCATTGGTTGATGTCCAAATATTGATCAGGACACTGGGAGAATTCCCTTGCTCATTTTCAAATAGTGCCATGGGATCTTTTACACCACATGAACAGGTACAGGGGCCGGGAAATTGCGTAGTTCCCCGTTTGGGGGCAGTAACATCCGCGAGGCGGGATTCTTGCGCCATGCTGCACAGAGTGATGACGTCATCATCGCCGGAAAACTGCAAATGTAACGCCCCTATTTAAAAAAGGAGGGTGACAGAAAGCAAGAAACTATAGACCAGTTAGCCTAACATCTGTCATTGGGAAAATGCTGGAGTCCATTATTAAGGAAGCAGTAGCAGGACATTTGGTAAATCATAATGCAGTCAAGCAGAGTCAGCATGGTTTTATGAAAGGGAAATCACGTTTGACAAATTTGCTGGAGTTATTTGAGGACGTAACGAGCAGAGTGGATAAGGGGGAACCAGTGGATGTGATGTATCTGGATTTCCAGAAGGCATTTGATAAGGCGCCACATAAAAGGTTACTGCACAAGATAAGAGCTCATGGGATTGGGGCCAATATATTAGCATGGATAGAAGATTGGCTAACAAACAGAAAAAGAGAGTCAGGATAAATGGGTCTTTTTCCAGTTGGCAAATGGTAACTAGTGGGGTGCCACAGGGATCGGTGCTGGGGCCTCAACTATTTACAATCTGAATAATGACTTGGATGAAAGGACCGAGTATAACGTAGCCAAGTTTGCTGATGATATAAAGATGGGTGGGAAAGTAAGTTGTGAGGGGGACACAAAGAATCTGCAAAAGGATATCGCCAGGCTAAGTGAGCGGGCAAACATTTGGCAAATGGAGTATAATGTGGGAAAATGTGAGGTTATCCACCTTGGCAGGAAAAATAAAAAAGCAAAGTATTTAAATTGAGAGAGATTACAAAATGCTGCCGTACAGAGGGACCTTGTCCTTGTGCATGAAACACAAAAAGTTAGTGTTTCAGGTACAGCAAGTAATCAGGAAGGCAAATGGAATGTTGGCCTTTATTGCAAGGGGGATAGAGTATAAAACCGTTACTGCCAGAGCGTGCAACTTTTGGCAAACATTGAAAATCGTTAGCATTAGCGATAACTCCGGTGTTGCACAATAGAATTTGTGCACCGGAGCCGAAAGTTGATATCCCCAAAACAAACGGACATTCTGTGCATGCGGAATTTTTTTCTTTGGAATTTATTTTCTTCTTCACGCGCTTCTTGTCTGCTGTCGATCGCAAACACTAATAGGCAGGGAGCACCCACGCATGTGCAGTACACCCAGGGCTGAATCAGCCATTGTACAATTTGATTCACGATGAAGGTTGATGATAACAGACAGAGAGCCAGAAGGTTCAGCCCAGAGGCGAACGAGTTGAACGAAGATGGGCCGAATTCAACAGGAGGGGTGCAAGTCAACCCCTCCCAGCGGTTTTTAGAAAAATTTGGAGTCAAATAGCTGAGGAGGTCTCCTCCATCGACACCGTCCGAAGGACCCCTATACAGTGACGGAAGAGGTTTAACGATCATTGCAGGGTCGTTGGAGTAAGTACAATTTTTATTGATGCTCTCCTCATTACTTAAATTATAAATCTGACACAGTATTTGTTCTCACGATGTTGGTATAGGTAGGCTTAGTGTTGCATCCTATTTGCCATGAATGATCTTTACGCATTATTAAGATTGCTTTCTGAGATCTTAAAAGATATTTCTGCACTTTGATGTCTTTCTCATGAACCATGTGCAACTTCAAGGGCCATTAAACAGAGTATTACACACACACAGTATGGTCTAAGTGCTTTAGTGGCTATCTGTGTGTGCCACAAGAGCAGATGGACCCTCTGGTAACCATTCCTATTTTAATCTTTGCAGGAAAAGATGACTCACAGCCATCTGGTGCAGCGGCGGACAGGCGGCGGTCCACACCGAACCACGTCTTTAACAGACCTCGAGGAGCATGTGGCCGGTTTGATCGGTGCCTCAGGGAGGGCAACTGCCTGTGGGGGTGCTGACACTCTCATTGGATAGTGAGGGCAAGTCTCCCTGGGCTGGGTTGGGGCAATCTGATGCAGTGTCTGTGGACTAGGGTTGGGGCAATGTGATGTAGTGTTTGTGGACTAGGGTTGGGACAATCTGATGCAGTGTCTGTGGACTAGGGTTGGGGCAATGTCATGCAGTGTCTGTGGACTAGGGTTGGGGCAATGTGATGTAGTGTTTGTGGACTAGGGTTGGGACAATGTGATGTAGTGTTTGTGGACTAGGGTTGGGACAATCTGATGCAGTGTCTGTGGACTAGGGTTGGGGCAATGTGATGTAATGTCTGTGGACTAGGGTTGGGGCAATGTCATGCAGTGTCTGTGGACTAGGGTTGGGGCAATGTGATGTAGTGTTTGTGGACTAGGGTTGGGACAATGTGATGTAGTGTCTGTGGACTAGGGTTGGGGCAATGTCATGCAGTGTCTGTGGGCGACATATAATGGAATAGCGGCGGTCCTTCAAATGAGCCAGTGCTATGTGACCTTAATCGTGTCACCCTGCCCCCTCCCCTGCTGCTAACCAGTTGTCTGTTATTTTATACTTCCAGATGAGGAGTCGCAGGTGCCAAATCCTTCACTGGAAACCTCCACCTCAGACCTTCATGTGGGGGAGAAGGAGGAACTTGAGGGAGAGGAGCGGACGGAGCAGCCTACTCCAGGGTGTCGGGGATCGATGCACTCGACATCTCTTTTTGCGTCGGTCAACACCTCGCTCGAGGATGAAACATTCCCGGGCTTTGAGCCATCCGAAGCCCCACGTACTAGTGGTGTGCAGCAACGCACTTCCGGGGTTGAATCCTGTATGCTGTCTTTCCAGAGGGTGAGTCAGCAAAGTCGGTCTGCTGACAGCTGGACATGGTGGAACTGTCCAGGGAGAGCATCCAGCTCACCCAATAGCTCCTTGAGGTATTGGGTAGGAATCCCGCAGGCATCGCGACACTCTCTGACCATCACGGAGGTCAGGTCGCAGATTGTCCGTGCGAGCCGTGAAACCCTGCGAGGCTATCAATGCCCACGCGCTATTGATGGCCTCCATCAGTGACACTGCAGTCCCCAGTGTTACACCCAGACCCGCATTACCTGTGACTGACGACGCCGTGCAAGAGGCTCGGCAGTCAGAAGCCTGGCCCTCCATACCCCGAGCTACTCCAGTTGATCCTCACATGGCGTCTCCATTGTCTCTCCTCCCAATACAGAGCCGTTCACTCTTCAAGCAAAGCATTGAATTATGAGCTGCTGACGCAAGGCTGTTGCAGTGGCGAAAGCTCCACGGGGCCTCCGCTGTGGTGATGGTGCAGATGGTGGCATGGGTACCGCAGTAGGCTCCTCTTCCTCCTCCTCCTCTCTCTCTCGAGGTGATCCTGAAGTCCCTAATGGCAAATTCTGTCTCCTCATGATGGCTAAGTTGTGTAGCATGCAGCACACCACAATGAACTGCGAGGCCTCTGAGGGGAGTATTGCAGGCAGCCTCCAGAGTGGTCCAGGCATCAAAAGCGCTGCTTAAGCACTCCAATTGACTGTTCAACGATGTTGCATGTGGCTACATAACTCTCATTATATAATGCTCGGCTTCTGTCTGAGGGTTCCGGAGAGGAGGTCATGAGCCAGATGGCGAGGCTGTAACCTTTGTCGCCAGCAACCAGCTCTGGCCTTGTGGTTGACACTCGAACAGGCCTGTGACAGTGCTCTCACGCAAGATGAAAGTATCATGGATGTTCCTTGGATATTGGGCATTGACTGCCATGATGCACTGAGTATGGTCGCAGACGATCTGTATGTTCATGGAGTGGAATCCCTTTTGGTTCGGTAAACCTCTGGATTGGGTAAAGGTGCTCACAGGGCAATGTGTGTACAGTCAATGGCACTCTGAACCTTGGGGAAGCCAGCAAATTGTCCAAAACCTACAACCCTTTCATTCTGGGCCTCCTTGGTCATTGGGAAGTTTATGAAGTCCGTCCTGGGTGCGTACAGTGTACTTGTCATCTGGCGAATGCTGCAATGTGTAGCGTGCTATGAGATGGAGCATATGTCCCCTGCTGATGCCTGAAAGGAGCCGGAGTCATAGAAGGCAAGTGCCGCAGTCACCTTCACCTCGACGGGCAGTGAAGTCCTGTTACCGCTGGTAGGCTGTAGGTCTGCCTTTATGAGCTGGCATATCTCTGTGACCACCTCTTTTCGGAAGCACAGCCTTCTAATGCACTGTGCCTCAGAAAGCTGCAGGTATGAACGCTGTTCCCTGTAAACTCGTGGGGGGCAAGGCCTCCTCCTCATACGTCTGGGACCTCTTCAATTACGTTCAAAATACTCATCAATAAGCCTCCTTGCAGCTCAACGCCATATAGATATAGCAGCCAGGAATAATGGCTGACATATTATAGCCCCATTTTTTAAAATATCCTTAAATATCCTTTAAAACAAATCATAAACTCACATAAAACTTCACTGTGTAAAATGCAGCCTACTTCTCCCAATCCTTTTATGCACCGAACTTCTGCTCTGTTTTTAAAATGGTGCCATTAGCACCTGGGTCTGACTGTTTTTTGCTGGCGATATCACCGAAAGTTCCGCCCAGAACGCTAGCGCAGCGTTGCATGCCGATTGACATCGCCCAAGCGGTGAAACATCGGGCAGGCGCTAAATTTTAGCACCCCCGCAAAACCACTGCCGAAAGTTCCGCCCGAGTGCAAAACGTTGTGTGACTCGTTAACGCCAAAAAAGTAGTTTTACAATTCGCCCAGGCGCCAAACTGGTCACAAACCTCCTGAAAATCCAGAATTCTTAAAATGTTACAACACAATTTCTTACCATAAAGAGCTCATTGGGTTTTCTGTTTCCATCCAGTTCTATCAGATATTGAGGGTCATGATCAGCCATATAATCCTGCGTGGATATTAAATACAAAAGGAGCATAGAAATATTCATAAGAACATAAGAACATAAGAATTAGGAACAGGAGTAGGCCATCTAACCCCTCGAGCCTGCTTCGCCATTTAACAAGATCATGGCTGATCTGGCCGTGGACTCAGCTCCACTTACCCGCCCGCTCCCCGTAACCCTTAATTCCCTTATTGGTTAAAAATCTATCTATCTGTGACTTGAATACATTCAATGAGCTAGCCTCAACTGCTTCCTTGGGCAGAGAATTCCACAGACCCACAACCCTCTGGGAGAAGAAATTCTTTCTCAACTCGGTTTTAAATTGGCTCCCTCGTATTTTGAGGCTATGCCCCCTAGTTCTAGTCTCCCCGACCAGTAGAAACAACCTCTCTGCCTCTATCTTGTCTATCCCTTTCATTATTTTAAATGTTTCTATAAGATCACCCCTCATCCTTCTGAACTCCAAGGAGTAAAGACCCAGTCTACTCAATCTATCATCATAAGGTAACCCCCTCATCTCCGGAATCAGCCTAGTGAATTGTCTCTGTACCCCCTCCAAAGCTAGTATATCCTTCCTTAAGTAAGGTGACCAAAACTGCACGCAGTACTCCAGGTGCAGCCTCACCAATACCCTATACAGTTACAGAAGGACCTCCCTGCTTTTGTACTCCATCCCTCTCGCAATGAAGGCCAACATTGCATTTGCCTTCCTGATTACCTGCTGTACCTGCAAACTAACTTTTTGGGTTTCATGCACAAGGACCCCCAGGTCCCTCTGCACCGCAGCATGTTGTAATTTCTCCCCATTCAAATAATATTGCCTTTTACTGTTTTTTTCCCCCAAGGTGGATGACCTCACACTTTCCGATATTGTATTCCATCTGCCAAACCTTAGCCCATTCGCTTAACCTATTTAAATCTCTTTGCAGCCTTTCTGTGTCCTCTACACAACCCGCTTTCCCACTAATATAAAGAAAATTTAAGAGTAACATAAATTCTGTGAAAATATCTGTCCTAACAAAAAAATTCAAGTTGTAAATTATGTTCTACTTTACCTTATATTCTTATTGGGGTCGATTTTAACTGTTCCCACCAGGGTGGAATCTGGCAGCAGTGGGTCAGCTTCAATGAAAGCAAAATTGTGCAGAGCGAACAATGGGTGGCTCACCCACTACCTCTCGTACCCTGACCAGTGGGAACAGTAAAATCAACCCAATTGTGTTGGGTTTTTACAGATTTCAGATGACTACCTGACTAAAAAAAACTATCCGACCAAAATCTTATCATTTCCAGAAGAAAAGCTGTGGATAAAAGCTCCCTGATCCCTAAAGGGCAATGAATCAAAACTCCAGAATATTTATCTATCCCTACATATCCATTGATTAGCTTCAACCCATTTCCCTCCCTTCCCCCGACACAGCAATCCGGCATAACAGTAATGTAGAAACAAGAGCAGGCCATCTGGACCATTGTACCAGCTCCACACAGGAACCATCATCATCATCATAGGCAGTCCCTCGTAATTGAGGAAGACTTGCCTCCACTCCTGAAGTGAGTTCTTTGGCGGCTGAACAGTCCAATAGGAGAGCCAAAGACTCTGTCACAGGTGGGGCAGACAGTCGTTGAGGGAAGGGGTGGGTGGGACTGGTTTGCCGTACGCTCCTTCCGCTGCCTTCGCTTGACCTCTTCACGCTCTCGCCATGCTCGAAGTGCTCATCGCCCTCCCGGATGCACTTTCTCCACTTCGGGCGATCTTTGGCCAGGGATTTCCAGGTGTCAGTAGTGATGTCGCACTTTATCAGAGAGGCTTTGAGGGTGTCCTTGTAACTTTTCCACTGCCCACCTTTGGCTCGTTTGCCATGAAGGAACTCCGCATAGAGCACTTGCTTTGGGAGTCTCGTGTCTGGCTTGCGAATTATGTGGCCTGCCCAGCGAAGTGTCTATATAAACAGTCACCAATGCGGTTGCTGACCCAATATACTTTTTGAACAAATTTATCAACACAACATCAACTGCTTTTGAGGGGACTCTTTTTCTCCATAAATACTATTTTGCTGGAGGGTGTTGGGGGGGTGATCTTCTCATATCTAATCTCATTTAAAACCTGTTAATTTTAAACCTGTGTCTTCCAGTTCTCTATTCACAGTCCAAATTAAATTCTCAGATTTCATCTTTTACTTTACACTTCCCCCAACAATACAAAGTTATAAACTTATTCCATACCTCTAAAAACCTCAGCAATTTGTCTTTGTAGAGTGCCACATGTTCTTCAATAGTTGAGAGACGATCTTCAGGTCTTTGCACTAAACGTGCAACAATGTCCACGTTCATCTCTAAATTCTCTTCCTAATTGCAAAATTGACAAATTACATTTTGTTAATGCCGGGAGCCTTAAAATGATCATTAATAAAATAAGTGGGTAGATCTTGCACAGATCAAAAAAAGATCAGTAATATTTGACACAGAACTACCTTATACAATGCAATTACATTTTTTTTTATTCATTCATGAGATGTGGGGCTTTGCTGGCAAGCCCAGCATTTATTGCCCATCCCGAATTGTCCTTGAGAAGATGATGGTGAGCCGCCTTCTTGAGCCGCTGCAGTCTGTGTGGTGCAAGTACTCCCACAATGCTGTTAGGGAGGGAGTTCCAGGATTTTGACCCAGTGACAATGAATGAATGGCAATATACTTCATTGTTATGATAGTGCATAACTTGGAGGGGAACGTGGAGGTGGTGGTATTCCCATGCGCCTGCTCCCCTTGTCCTTCTAGGTGGCAGAGGACGCTGGTTTGGGAAGTGCTGCCAAAGAAGCCTTGGCGAGTTGCTGCAGTGCACCTTGTAGATGTTACACACTGTAGTCACGGTGGAGTGAGTGAATATTTAAGGTGGTGGATGGAGTGTCAATCAAGGGGGCTGCTTTGCCCTGGATGGTGTTCAGCTTCTTGAGTGACCTTATAATGGAGGGAAGGTCATCGACGACACCTTCCATCACTTTGCTGATGATTGAGAGTAGACTGATAGGGCGTTAATTGGCCGGATTGGATTTGTCCTGCTTTTTATGGACAGGACATACCTAGGCAGTTTTCCACAATGTCGGATAGATGCTAATGCTAATGTTGTAGCTGTACTGGAACAGCTTGGCTAGAGGTGCGGTTAGTTCTGGAGCACAAGTCTTCAGCACGACATTCAGGATGTTGTTGGGGCCCATAGCCTTTGCTGTATTCAGTGTGCTCAGCAGTTTCTTGATATCACGTGGAGTGAATCGAATTGGCTGAAGACTGGCGTCTATGATGGTGGGGACTTCAGGAGGAGGCCGAAATGGATCATCCACCCGGCACTTCTGGCTGAAGATGGTTACAAAACTTCAGCCTTGCCTTTTGCACTTGCATGCTGGGCTCCACCATCATTGAGAATGGGGTATTCATGGAGAATCCTCCTCCTTGTTTAATTGTGCACCATCATTCACGACTGAATGTGGCAGGACTGCAGAGCTTTGATCTGATCCATTGATTGTGGGATCGCTTCACCATGCCTATGGCATGCTGCTTCTGCTTTTTAGCATGCATGTAAGTCCTGCGTTGCAGTTTCCCCAGGTTGGCACCTCATTTTTAGGTATGCCTGGTGCTGCTCCTGGCATGTTCTTCTGCACTCCTCATTGAACCCAGGTTTGGCTCCTAGCTTGATGGTAATCGTAGCTTGAGGGATATGCCAGGCCATCTGGTTACAGATTGTGGTGGAATACAATTCTGCTGATACAGATGGCCCACAGCACCTCATGGATGCCCATTTCCAGCTGCTAGTTCTGTTCTGAATCTATCCCATTTAGCACTGTGCTAATGCCACACAATACAATGGAGAGTGTCTTCAGTGTGAAGACAGGACTTAGTCTCCACAATGACTGTGCGGTGGTCACTGCTACCAATGCTGTCATGGACAGATTCATCTGCAGCAGCTAGATTTGTGAAGACGAGGTCAATTCGGTTTTACCCCTCATGTTGGTTCCCTCACCACCTGCCGCAGGCCCAGTCTGGCAGCTATGTCCTTCATGACTCACCCAGCTCATTCAGTAGTGGTGCTACCAAGCCACTCTTGGTGATGGACATTGAAGTTCCCCCACCCAGAGTACATTCTGTGCCCTTTCTACTCTCAGTACTTCTTCCAAGTGGTGTTCAACATGGAGTACTAATTCATCAGTTGAGGGGGGGGGGGGGGGGGGCGGTAGGTGGTAATCAGCAGTAGGCTTCCTTGCCCATGCTTAACCTGAAACCATGAGATTTCATGGGGTCCGGAATCAATGTTGAGGACATCCAGGACCACTCCCTCCTGACTGTATATCACTGTGCCGCCACCCCTGGTAATGGAGAAGTCTGGAACATTGGCTGAAAGATATGAGTCTGTGAGAATGACTATGTCAGGCTGATGCTTGACGAGTCTATGGGACAGCTCTCTCAATTTTGGCAGAAGTCCCCAGATGTTGGTGAGGAGAACTTTGAAATAGCAGCACATTTGGAAAGCAGTGACAGGATCGGTCCAAGTCAGCATGGATTTATGAAGGGGAAATCATGCTTGACAAATCTTCTAGAATTTTTTGAGAATGTAACTCGTAAAGTGGACAAGGGAGAACCAGTGGATGTGGTATATTTGGACTTTCAAAAGGCTTTTGACAAGTCCCACACAAGAGATTGGTGTGTAAAATTAAAGCGCATGGTATTGGTGGTAATCTACTGACGTGGATAGAGAACTGGTTGGCAGACAGGAAGTACAGAGTTGGGATAAACGGGTCCTTTTCACAATGGCAGGCAGTGACTAGTGGGGTGCTGTAGGGCTCAGTGCTGGGATCCCAGCTATTTACAATATACATTAATGATTTAGATGAAGGAATAGAGTGTAATATCTCCAAGTTTGCAGATCACACTAAGCTGGGTGGCAGTGTGAGCTGTGAGGAGGACGCTAAGAGGCTGCAGGGTGACTTGGTCAGGTTAGGTGAGTGGGCAAATGCATGGCAGATGCAGTATAATGTGGATAAATGTGAGGTTATCCACTTTGGTGGCAAAAACACGAAGGCAGAATATTATCTGAATGGCGGCAAATTAAGAAAAGGGGGGATGGAACGAGACCTGGGTGTCATGCTCCATCAGTCATTGAAAGTTGGCATGCAGGTACAGCAGGCGGTGAAGAAGGCAAATGGTATGTTGGCCTTCATAGCTAGGGGATTTGAGTATAGGAGCAGTAAGGTCTTACTGCAGTTGTACAGAGCCTTGGTGAGGCCTCACCTGGAATAGTGAGTTCAGTTTTGGTCTACTAATCTGAGGAAGGACGTTCTTGCTATTGAGGGAGTGCAGCGAAGGTTCACCAGACTGATTCCCGGGATGGCAGGACTGACATATGAGGAGAGACTGGATCGACTGGCCTGTAGTCACTAGAGTTTAGAAGGATGAGAAGGGATCTCATAGAACCATATAAAATTCTGACGGGACTGGACGGGTTAGATGCAGGAAAAATGTTCCCGATGCTGGGGAAGTCCAGAACCAGGGGAACACAGTCTAAGGATAGGGGTAAGCCATTTAGGACTGAGATGAGGAGAAACTTCTTCACTCAGAGAGTTGTTAACCTGTAGAATTCTCTACCGCAGAGAGTTGTTCATGCCAGTTCATTGGATATATTCAAGAGGGAGTTAGATATGACTCTTACGGCTAAAGGGATCAAAGGGTATGGCGATAAAGCAGGAAAGGGGTACTGAGGTGAAGGATCAGCCATGATCTTATTGAATGGTGGTGCAGGCTCGAAGGGCCAAATGGCCTACTCCTGCACCTTTTTTCTATGTTTCTATGCAGGGTCGTCTGGGCTGGGTGCCGTTGTCGTCTCCGCAGCTGGTGCCGAGGTCGATTCCAGGAGGTCCATCCAGTTTTATTCGTATTAATGTTTCTTGTAATGGTTTGTTACAACTTAGTGGCTTGCTCGGCCATTTCAGAGGGCAGTTAAGTCACGAATGGTCTGGAGTCACGTATAGGCCAGTCTAGGAAAGGATTGCACATTTCCTTCCTTAAATGACATTAGTGAACCAGTTGATACTAGCTTTTTATTCTAGATTTATTTAATGTACTGAATTTAAATTCCCCAGCTGTCATGCTGGAATTTGAACTCACGTCTCTAAATCATTGGTCCAGGTCTTTGGATTACTAGTCCTGTAACTTAACACCTATGCTACCATTCCCAACTTCGTAATATTTCATGTAATAACATGGCATTGTAATGTTTATGCTAGAAAAACACATTTCTGTACTGAGTACATTTATTTTTCCATGAAAATTTCTAGTTTTACATTTATTTTGACTAAAAGACCTTCCAGCAAAGTTACCTGCTTGGCATTAAATGCCTAATTACATGAAACATGCATTACCTTTTTTACATCAAAATAAGACATAAGATATGATCTGATAGCCATTACAGAGACGTGGTTGCAAGGTGAGCAGGGCTGGGAACTAAATATTCAGGGATACTTGACAATCCGGAAGGACAGACAGAAAGGAAAAGGAGTTGAGTAGCTCTGTTGATAAAGGATGGAATCACTGCAATAGTGAGAAGTGATTTTGGCTCAAATGATCAGGATGTTGAAACAGTTTGGATGGAGATTAGGAATAATAAGGGGAAAAAGTCACTGGTGGGCATAGTCTATAGGCTCCCTAACAGTAGCAACTCTGTTGGTCGGTGTATAAACCAGGAAATAGTGGGGGCTTGTAAAAAGGGAACAGCAATAATCATGGGTGATTTTAACCTCCAAATTGATTGGACAAATCAAATTGGTCTGGGTAGCTTTGAGGAAGAGTTCATAGAGTGCACAAGGGATGGGTTCCTTGAGCAGTATGTAACAGGACCAATCAGGGGGCAGGCTATCGTAGATCTGATCCTGTGTAGTGAGACAGGATTAATAAACAATCTCCTAGTAAAGGATCCCCTTGGAATGAGTGATCATAGCATGGTTGAATTTCAAATTCAGATGGAGGGTGAGAAAGTTGGATCTCAAACCAGCGTACTAAGCTTAAATAAAGGAGACTACAAAGGTATGAGGGCACAGTTAGCTAAAGTGGACTGGGAAAATAGATTAAAGTGTAGGACGGTTGATGAACAGTGGCATGCATTTAAGGAGATATTTCACAACTCTCAAGAAAAATATATTCCAGTGAGGAGGAAAGGGTGTAAAAGAAAAGATAGCCATTCGTGGCTAACTAAAGAAATAAAGGGCAGTATCCAATTAAAAACAAGGGTATACAAAGTGGCCAAAACTAGTGGGAGGACAGAAGATTGGGAAGCTTTTAAAAGCCGGCAAAGAATGACTAAAAAAGTGATTAAGAAAGGGAAGATAGACTATGAAAGTAAACTAGCACGAAATATACAAATAGATAGTAAGAGTTTCTATTGGTATATAAAAAGGAAAAGAGTGGCTAAAGTAAATGTTGGTCCCTTAGAGGACAAGACCGGGAAACTAGTAATGGGGAACATGGAGATGGCAGAAACTCTGAACAAATATTTTGTATCTGTTTTTACTGTAGAGGACACTAACAATATTCCAACAGTGGATAGTCAAGGGGCTATTGTGGGGGGGGGGGGGGGGGGGGGGGGGGCGGGGGTGCGGGGTGCGGGGCGGGGGGGAGAAGAACTTAACACAATCACAATCACTAAGGAGGGGGAACTCAGTGAGATAATGGGACTTAAAGATGGATAAATCCCCTGGACCTGATGGCTTGATTCCTAAGGTCTCAAGAGAAGTCGCGGCAGGGATAGTGGATGCCTTGGTTGTAATTTACCAAAATTCCGTGGATTCTGAGGAGGTCCCAGCAGATTGAAAAACTGCAAATGTAATGTCCCTATTTATAAAAGGAGGCAGACAAAAAGCAGGAAACTACTGTCCAGTTAGCCGAATATCTGTAGTTGGGAAAATGTTGGAGTCCATTATTAAAGAAGCAGTAGCAGGACATTTGGAAAAGCATAATTCAGTCAGGCAAAGTCAGCATGGATTTATGAAGGGGAAGTCATGTTTGACAAATTTGCTGGAATTCTTTGAGGATGTAACAAACAGGGTGGATAAAGGGGAACCAGTGGATGTGGTGTAATTGGATTTCCAGAAGGCATTTGACAAGATGCCACATAAAAGATTACTGCACAAGATAAAAGTTCACAGAGTTGGCAAGAATAGAGGACTGGATAACTAGCAAAAAATCGGGACAAATGGTTCATTCTCGGGTTCTAGTGGGGTGCTGCTGGGATCAGTGCTGGGACCCCAACTATTTACAATCTGTATTAATGACTTGGAAGAAGGGTCCAAGTGTAATGTAGCCAAGTTTGCTGACGATACAAAGATGGGAGTAAATGCAATGTGTGAGGAGGACACAAAAAAATCTGCAAAAGGACATAGACAGGCTAAGTGAGTGGGCAAAAATTTGGCAGATGAAGTATAATGTTGCACAGTGTGCAGTTATGCACTTTGGCAGAAAAAAATCAAAGAGAAAGTTATTATTTAAATGGAGAAAAATTGCAAAGTGCTGCAGTACAGCGGGACCTGAGGATACTTGTGCATGAAACACAAAAGGTTAGTATGCAGGTACAGCAAGTGATCAGGAAGGCCAATTGGCCTTTATTGCAAAGGGGATGGAGTATAAAAGCAAGGAAGTCTTGCTACAATTATACAGGGTATTGGTGAGGCCACACCTGGAATACTGCATACAATTTTGGTTTCCATATTTAAAAAAGGATATACATGCTTTGGAGGCTGTTCAGGGAAGGTTCACTAGGTTGATTCTGGAGATGAGGGGTTTGACTTATGAGGAAAGGTTGAGTAGGTTGGGCCTCTGTTCATTGGAATTCAGTAGAATGAGAGGTAATCTTATCGAAATGTATAAGATTATGAGGGAGCTTGACAATGGTGGATGCAGAGAGGATGTTTCCACTGAAAGGGGAGACTAGAACTAGGGGGCATACTTAGAATAAGGGGCTGCCCATTTAAAACTGAGATGAGGAGGAATTTCTTCTCTCAGAGGGTTGTAAATCTGTGGAATTCGCTGCCTCAGAGAGTTGTGGAAGCTGGGTCATTGAGTAAATTTAAGACAGAGACAGACAGTTTCTTAACAGATAATGGAATAAGAGGTTATGGGGAGCGGGCAGGGAAGTGGACCTGAGTCCATGATCGGATCAGCCAGGATCGTACTAAATGACGGAGTAGACTTGAGGGGCCATATGGCCTACTCCTGCTCCTATTTCTTATGTTCTTCTATTCCAAACACTACATTAGATATTTATAGTAATCCTTTGGGCTCAATACTAACCGTGCCTCCGCGCCCCCACCCCGGCGAGGGGCATGAGAGGCGGAATGCTTAATTAACATATTTAAATAGGGCTCCCAGTGCAATTGGGAGCTGGGTTTGAAATTTACTGCTGCTGCATACGTTTCCCAGAGGTCAGGAAACTTGGCAATAAAATGGAGGCAAGAACTTCCATCTGCCCAAGGCTGTTGCATGAAATCTTGTGGGTCTGGAGGAGCAGGAGTGCTGCTCCCAGGCTCTTTAAGGAAGCCTTCAGCCTCCTCAACCACACTCACCAGCTTCACCCACTCCCACCCCCAATTCAATCTCCAGCCTTCCTGCCACCCGAACGCAGGCTTCTCCTTCCACAGCCCTTATTAGCAACCTATCCTCCCGCCCCCAAGGATTCCTGGCTGTAGCCCCCTGCCGCTGGTGTTCCCGCCTGCCAGCCAGGCTGTTCATTTGGCTGGGCGGGAAATTGTTAGAACTTGCTTCTGTGTCAGGTGTCCCATCATATCTCTAGCCCATTGTCCGATTAGGATGTGCTAATATTGGAGATTAGTCGGGACATCATCATCATAGGCAATCCCTCGAAACGAGGATGACTTGCTTCCATGCCAAAAAAGGATGAGTTCACAGGTGTTTCAATGAAGGACCTAATATTCCAGGTCCTGAACTACATCCTGAAGGGTGGAAGATGCCTGTGCGTGGATTTTTTTGACGTGGGGTGGCCGTTGCACACTAGCCACCTCATGGGCTTGACAGAGGCTAGATCTTAGTCCAATGGCAAGAGTTATCCAAGACAACTGGAGACCTGCTCTGCTACACAGACCTCGTGCGCACACATATCGCAGTGTGGGCTGCCCCTGGGCTCTCGAATTCACGCCTCTCAATGCACTTGTCCTGCGAATCACAATGATCCATCCCCAATATTCTGCAAATATTCTGCATACTTCACAACATAGCCACACAGAGAGGGCCATTTGGAGGAGGCAGATCAACAGCAGCAGACCTCATTAGAGAAGGAAGACCAAGGAGAAGGTGAGCAGTGTTTGGTGCTTGGGATGGATGGAGCACATGACAGTGCATCCTCAGGAAGATTGTCCTCCTGACAAGGTGTCTTCTTCAGGAAGCTCTTGCTGCTGAGAGGACCCAATCCGCCCTTCCTTGCGCGCTGGTCCTTCAACTCCACGGTCCCATGCTTGGTTGAAGCGTGCGAGATCCAGGTTAAAGTTGAAGTCCGTTGGGTTGGAGAAGCGAGGCTTCACTCTGTCCTTATCCTCGAGGGGTGGGCAAATGTGCCTTCACCTAGGATGCGATAGAACGAAGATCGAGCTTCTAAAATGCTCAACAGTTATACTCCTGTTAATCCACAATTCTGGCTGGGTTTGGATGGGAGAATGGGACAATGGGAGTAGCAACTAGCAGACAGGTTGGCTACATTCTATGGGAGGTGCGAGTATCAGGGATTGACCAGAAAAATGGAAGCTCCCAAGCAGTGTCACATTAACTGTCTGGGATTACAAAAACAAAATACTGCAGATGTTGGAATCTGAATTAAAAACAAAAACTGTTGGAAATACGCAACCGGTCAGGCAGCATCTGTGGAGAGAGAAACAGAATTAATATTTCAGGTCGATGACCCTTTGTCAGAGTGATGGTCGGCCTGAATCGTATAGGTGTCGAATCTATGTGGGAACATGACAGAGTCATGTGGAAGCAACTGAAGTGGCTTTTCACCAAATTAAATGACCAATGCTGGGATCTAATCCATGAACAACCCAAGAGACAGTGGCAGCCATGCAGCCCATCTCGGATAAGGTCAATGAGATTATTGGGGAAAACAACCAGGAGGATTCACAGCAGAACCTCTCCAAAGCAGTCACCTGCAGTATGTACGGAAACTTTGTGCTTACCTTACTACAAAAAGGATTGTCAAACCTCGAATCTAATTGTATTGCTGCCTTTGTCAAGAATCACCACTTGGCCACCTGGCAAGGGACCAATAAGAACATAAGAAATAGGAGCAGGAGTAGGCCATTTGGCCCCTTGAGCCTGCTCCGCCATTCAATAAGATCATGGCTGCTCTGACCCTGGCCTCAACTCCATTTCTCCGCCCGCTTCCCATAACCCTTGCCCCTTTTATCATTCAAAATTCTGTCTATCTCCACCTTAAATATATTCAAAGACCCAGCCTCCACAACTCTCTGCAGTAGAGAATTCCAAAGATTCATGACCCTCAGAGAATAAATTCCTCCTCATTTCGGTTTTAAATGGGTGACCCCTAATTCTGAAACTATGCCCTCTAGTCCTAGATTCCCCCATGAGGGGAAATATCCTCTTGCATCTACCTTGTCAAGCCCCCTCAGTATCTTACATGTTCCAATAAGATCACCTCTCAATATTCTAAACTCCAGTGAGTATAGGCACAACCAGCTCAACCTTTCTTCATATGACAACCCCTTCATCTCAGGAATCAACCTCGTGAACCTTCTCTGAACTGCATCCAATGCAAGTGTATTCTTCCTTAAATAAATAGACCAAGACTGTACGCAGTACTCCAGGTGTGGCCTTACCAACACCCTGTACAGCTGGAGCAGGACTTCCCTACTTTTATACTCCATCCCCCTTGCAATAAAGACCAACATTCCATTTGCCTTCCTGTTTACTTGCTGTACCTGCATGCTAACTTTTTGTGTTTCACGCAAGAGGTCACCCAGATCCCTCTATACCGCAAGATTCTGTAGTTGCTCTCCATTTAAATAAGATTTTTCTTTTCTGTTCTTCCTATCAAAGTGGATAACCTCACATTTTCGCACATTATACTCAATCTGCCAAATTTTTGCTCATTCACTTAACCTATCTATATCCCTTTGCAGACTCTCTGTGTTCTCCTCACAACTTGATTTCCCACCTATTTTTGCATCGTCAGCAAATTTGGCTACAATACACTCGGTCCCTTCATCCAAGTCATTAATATAGCGGGTGACGGTCAGACTCGAGGGGCAGTATGGCCTACTCCTATTTCTTATGTCAACAGTCTGCAGGCTCTGGCCACGAGGTAACTCTGTAAAGTGAGTTTCTGAAATTTCCTTACCAATTCTGTTTCCACCTTATGTATATGTAAAAAAAAAATATTTTAAAAATATTGATTAACTGACCACAGGAAACACGGTTTACCTGGGGGGGGGGCGGGGGGGGGCAGAAACCTGATTGGATGGATTCAAACATGGACTTGCAGGAAAGATGGACACTGATTTTGGCGATGATGGCACATTGAAGGACTTTGGAGAGGAAAGGGAGGGTGGAGATGGGCCGGTAGATTGCAAGGAGAGAGGGGTGTCAAGAGTAGGTTATTTGAGATGGGAGTGAGGACGGCAGATTTGAAGGGGAGGGAACAGTACCCGAGGAGAGGGAACTTTTAACAATATCAGCTAACATGGAGCAAGGAAGGGAAGTTGGGTGGTCAGCAGTTTGGTAGGAATTGGGTCAAGGGAGCAAGAGGTGGGTTTCATGGACAAGATGTGCTCAGAAAGGGCATGAGCTGAGATAGGAGAGAAATTAGAGAAATATGCGAATTCAGGGATAGGGCAAGGGTGAACCTGAAGGGAAGTTTGGCGTGGTGGGCTGGGGAAGGGAGGGAAGCAGCTGAACAGATGGTCTCTATCTTAGTGACAAAGAAGTCCATGAGCTCTTCACATTTGTTGTTGGAGGTGAGGGCAGAGGAGGCGAGGAAAGGGGTTTAAGAAAACAGTTTGTAGTGAAGGGAATTTGGGGGTTATTTTTGCATTCCAGAATGTTTCTGGAATAGTGAGCACTGTTGGCTGAGGAGAGCAGGACCAGATAGTGCTTTATGTGGTCCAGCCAGATCTGGCTATTATTGGCTAAACCATTCTGCCATAAATATTCAAGTCTGTGTTCCTTGGGCTTAAGGGAGCGACGACAAATGCTGTACTGGGAGAACGACCAGGGTGAGAGAGAGTAATGGCTTTAGTGGGGACAGGGGCATCAAAGGTGGAGATCAGGGTGTGACTCAGCAGATTGGTAGCTGCAGAAAAATCATGGTGAATGGTTGGGTAAAATCTAGATAGTTGGGAATTTGAAAGTGCCATTGTAAGCGATGGAGGAGAGTTTTTTCCAGGGACAGATACAGAAGGAAGTGTGGTTGAGAGGGAGAAGGTCGATGTAAATGGAGAGGGATAGAAACATAGAAACATAGAAAATAGTTGCAGGAGTAAGCCATTCGGCCCTTCGAGCCTGCACCGCCATTCAATGAGTTCATGGCTGAACATGCAACTTCAGCACCCCATTCCTGCTTTCTCGCCATACCCCTTGATCCCCCTAGTAGAAAGGACGACATCTAACTCCTTTTTGAATATATTTAGTGAATTGGCCTCAACAACTTTCTGTGGTAGAGAATTCCACAGGTTCACTACTCTCTAGGTGAAGAAGTTTCTCCTCATCTCGGTCCTAAATGGCTTACCCCTTATCTTTAGACTGTGACCCCTGGTTTTGGACTTCCCCAACATTGGGAACATTCTTCCTGCATCTAACCTGTCGAAACCAGTCAGAATTTTAAATGTTTCTATGCGATCCCAGCTCATTCATCTGAACTCCAGTGAATACAAGCCCAGTTGATCCAGTCTTTCTTGATATGTCAGTCCCACCATCCCAGGAATCAGTCTGGTGAACCTTCGCTGCACTCCCTCAATAGCAAGAATGTCCTTCCTCAAATTAGGAGACCAAAACTGTACACAATACTCCAGGTGTGGCCTCACCAAGGCCCTGTACAACTGTAGTAACACCTCCCTGCCCCTGTACTCAAATCCCCGAGCTATGAAGGCCAACATACCATTTGCTTTCTTAACCGCCTGCTGTACTTGCATGCTAACCTTCAATGACTGATGTACCATGACACCCAGGTCTCGTTGCACCTCCCCTTTTGCTAATCTGTCACCATTCAGATAATAGTCTGTCTCTCTGTTTTTACCACCAAAGTGGATAACCTCACATTTATCCACACTATACTTCATCTGCCATGCATTTGCCCACTCACCTAACCTATCCAAGTCACTCTGCAGTTTTATAGCATCCTCCTCGCAGCTCACACTGCCATCCAACTTAGTGTCATCCGCAAATTTGGAGATACTACATTTAATCCCCTCGTCTAAATCATTAATGTACAATGTAAACAGCTGGGGCCCCAGCACAGAACCTTGCAGTACCCCACTAGTCACTGCCTGCCATTCTGAAAAGTACCCATTTACTCTTTGCTTCCTGTCTGTCAACCAGTTCTCAATCCACATCAGCACACTACCCCCAATCCCATGTGCTTTAACTTTGCACATTAATTTCTTGTGTGGGACCTTGTCGAAAGCCTTCTGAAAGTCCAAATACACCACATCAACTGGTGTACTCTACTGGAAACATCCTCAAAAAATTCCAGAAGATTTGTCAAGCATGATTTCCCTTTCACAAATTCATGCTGACTTGGACCTATCATGTCACCTCTTTCCACATACAAGGATGTGATCAGAGATGTCCTTATCCATAATTGACACGATGGGAGTAGAGAGGCCATATGCAATGGCGAGGAGAGTTTAAATGGAGGAAGAGGTTAAGGGAGGATATGAGGGTAGTGAATTAAAGGAGAGAGGGCATGAGGAAACATAGAAACATAGAAACATAGAAAATAGGTGCAGGAGCAGGCCATTCAGCCCTTCTAGCCTGCACCGCCATTCAATGAGTTCATGGCTGAACATGAAACTTCAGTACCCCCTTCCTGCTTTCTCGCCATAACCCTTGATCCCCCGAGTAGTAAGGACTTCATCTAACTCCCTTTTGAATATATTTAGTGAATTGGCCTCAACTACTTTCTGTGGTAGAGAATTCCACAGGTTCACCACTCTCTGGGTGAAGAAGTTTCTCCTCATCTCGGTCCTAAATGGCTTACCCCTTATCCTCAAACTGTGACCCCTGGTTCTGGACTTCCCCAACATTGGGAACATTCTTCCTGCATCTAACCTGTCTAAACCCGTCAGAATTTTAAACGTTTCTATGAGGTCCCCTCTCATTCTTCTGAACTCCAGTGAATACAAGCCCAGTTGATCCAGTCTTTCTTGATAGGTCAGTCCCGCCATCCCGGGAATCAGTCTGGTGAATCTTCGCTGCACTCCCTCAATAGCAAGAATGTCCTTCCTCAAGTTAGGAGACCAAAACTGTACACAATACTCCAGGTGTGGCCTCACCAAGGCCCTGTACAACTGTAGCAACACCTCCCTGCCCCTGTATTCAAATCCCCTCGCTATGAAGGCCAACATGCCATTTGCTTTCTTAACCGCCTGCTGTACCTGCATGCTAACCTTCAATGACTGATGTACCATGACACCCAGGTCTCGTTGCACCTTCCCTTTTCCTAATCTGTCACCATTCAGATAATAGTCTGTCTCTCTGTTTTTACCACCAAAGTGGATAACCTCACATTTATCCACATTATACTTCATCTGCCATGCATTTGCCCACTCACCTAACCTATCCAAGGAGTTGAGATGGAGGTTGAAATCGTTGAGGATGATAAGTTGCTTGGTGTTGAAGCTGAGAGGGGAAAGCAGTGAAGATATCTCGGTGAGAAACTTGGCATGATACTTGAGCGGGCGGTAAGGACAAGGATTTTAAAGGAGGCGAGAGGGGTGGAACAAGGTGAGGTGCTCAAAGGAGGAGAAGGTTCTAAAGAAGTAAGGACAGACCAAAATATGATTTGGTGATAAGGGTCACACCACCACCGCAGCGGTCTGGACGAGGCAAGTCGTGGAAGATATAGCCAGGTGGGTAGATTTCATTAAGGGGGCGGTTGTCATTACCCGTCAGCCAAGTTTCTGTCAATGTCGATGCAGTAATCCACAATAAGCTCATGGATGGCAAGAGCCTTGTTCACAAGTGAACTGACATTCTGGAGGGAGATTCAGAGAGAGGCAGCAATAGCTGATCCACTGGCAGAATCCACAGGGTAAGTGCTAGGAGGGGTGAGTGAGACAGGATGAAGATTGGCAAGTCTCGCTCCCCAGCGGGCACATGGGCAGGAACATCAGTGAGAGAGTAGGATGGAGCAGCTTTAGTTGCTACTCATAAGGAGGCAGTGACGATGAGCCCTTGGAGGCACACAGAGGGAAGCTGTAGGCTTATTGGGCCCAAGTTTCCACATGATTTGCGCCTGATTTTTAGGAGCAACTGGTGGAGAACGGACTATCTTAGAAATCGCAATTCTCCACATTTTTGTTCTGCAGTTCTAGTCAGGTAGAACAGTTCTACTTTGGAACAGAATTTTTTCTTCAAAAGGGGGTGTGTCCGGCCACTGACGCCTGATTTCAAAGTTTCCACAGTGAAAACGTACTCCAAACTAAGTTAGAATGGAGCAAGTGAAGATTTTTGTAGAACTGAAAAAACCTGTTCTACACATTAAAAAATCAGGCGCAGGTTACAAATTAGGCGTCCAGAACGAGATGGGGGGGGAGGAGGGGGAAGGGAACTCATTAAATTCTACAATAAATCCTTATTTATACTTCTACAAATATTATACAAATAAATCCAACCTGAATAAACATTTATAAGCAAAGAAAAGATTAAATAAACCATCTTCCTACCTGTGTGAAAGTGCTTCAGCCAGGGAGAATTCTGCAGCCGTTCGTTGCCGCTGAGCTGGAGGGGGGGGGGGGGGGTAGAAAGCCGTTCGTTGCTGCTGAGCGGGGGGCGGGGGGGGGGGGGAGAAAGCCATTCGTTGCCGCTGAGCGGGAGGGGGGGGGAGGAGGAGGAGGAGACAGCCGTTCGTTGTCGCTGTGCGGGAGGCAAGGGGGGGAGGAAGAGACAGCCTTTCGTTGCGGCTGAGCGGGAGTGGGGGGAGGAAGGAAACAGCCGTTCGTTCCCGGGGGGGAGGGGGGAAGGAGACAGTGAGAAGGCTGCAAGAAGCCTCAGTGCTGATGGCAATGTGCTTTTATTAAAAATGTTCAAAAATTAAACAGCTACAAAGAACTACAAAAATGGCCGAGTGCCAATGTTTCCTTCACATTGCGCGTGCGCGAACGCTCCAACGCACATGCACAGCGTTGCCGGCAGGAAAAAAAATAATTTAAATAATACCCGCCCCCTCCCACTTACAAAATCGGCGCGAGTATAGGCTCCGCCCCCCTGCACGCCGCGCCAGGCAGACAAGGAGCTGCAGGGCTCTCCAGAATGCGAGGTTTTTTTTAGGCGCCGTTTTAGGCGCGAAAAACGGGCGCCCAGCTCGGAGGGGTGCCCGTTTTTTTTCGTGTGGAAACTTGGGCCCATTATGAGGAGTCCAGGATGGGTAAAGCGAAAAGAAGAAAAAAAAAAGAGAAATAGAATCGATAGACTTGGGTCCGGTGCGGCAGCCAAAACACACACGTGAATGGACGCAGGGAATCTCAAGTTCCATAGGATTGGTTACATAGCAAAATTAGGATAGATATGTCCTGGTAATAAACAGGTAACAGAGACGAAAGGAAAAATGACGCAATTATATAGCACCGTTCATGACCCGAGGACGTCCCAAAGTGCTTTACAGCCAATTAAGTACTTTTGAAGTGTTGTCACTGTAGTAATGTAAGAAACGATAGGAGGAGTCCAAAGTTAAAGTCAGCGGTCTCGGATAAAATAAAAATAACATACATAGGGTGGAGTCAGCTTGAAGCATCGATGAACTGATGTCCAGGTTCAGAAACAGGTGTGGAGGGTGAGTAAGTCCAGAAGCTACTTGAAGAATAGAGTATCACAGAGGCATAATCAGACAAAAATGGACACCAAGGCAAAGAAGGAGATATTAAGAGAGATGAATTAGAACTTGACCAAAGGTGTAGGATTACATAGGATTACATACGATATATGACACAGAAACAGGCCATTCGGTCCAACCAGTCCATGCCGGTGTTTATGCTCCATGCGAGCCTCCTCCCATCTTTCCTCATCTAACTTTATTCCCTTTTCCCTCATATGCTTGACTAGCCTCTCCTTAAATGCATTTATACTCTTCACTTCAACCACTCCCTGTGGTAAGCAGGTTCCACATTCTCACCACTCTTTGGGTAAAGACGATTCTTCTGGATTCCCTATTGGATTTCTTGGTGATTATCTTATATTGATGACCTCTAGTTATGCTCTTTCCCACAAGTAGAAACATTCTCTCAGTATCCGCTCTATCGAAACTTTTCATAAATTTAAAGACTTCTATTAGATAATCCCTCAGCCTTCTTTTTTCAAGAGAAAAGAGACCCAGCCTGTTCATCCTTTCCTGATAGATATACCCTCGCATTTCTGGTATCATCTTTGTAAATCTTTTCTGCACCCTCTCCAGTGCCTCTATATTCTTTTTATAACATGGCGACCTATGGCAACCAGAACTGTACGCAGCAATCTAAAGGGGTTCCAACTAAGGTTCGATACAGCTTTAGCATAACTTCCCTACTTTTCAATTCAATACCTCTAGAAATAAACCCTAGTGTTTGGTTTGCTTTTTAAAATGGTTTTGCTAACCTGTGTCGCAACTTTTAGTGATTTGTGTATTTGTACTCTGAGATCCCTTTGTTCCTTTACCCCACCTAGACTCACACCTTCCAAGAAATAAGTGACCTCCCTATTCTTCCTACCAAATACCTCACACTTATCTGTGTTGAACTAAATTTGCCAATTATATGCCCTTTCTGCAAGTTTATTAATGTCCTCCTGTAATTTGTTGCAGTCTTCCTCAGTATTGACTACCCCTCCCGAATTTTGTGTCATCTGCAAATTTATAAATTGTTTTTAATTCCAAAGTATAATTCATGAATATAAATTGTGAACAATAGTGGTCCCAGCACTGGTCCTTGTGGAACATCACCACCTCCCTGTGAATACCTATCTTTTACCCCAACTCTCTGCTTTCTGTCTTGTCGGACAGTTAGCTATCCATTCTGCTACTTGTCCCCTGACTCCACATTCTCTGACTTTGTTCATCAGTCTATTATAAGAACATAAGAACATAAGAATTAGGAACAGAAGTAGGCCATCTAGCCCCTCGAGCCTGCTCCGCCATTCAATAAGATCATGGCTGATCTGGTCGTGGACTCAGCTCCACTTACCCGTCCTCTCCCCGTAACCCTTAATTCCCTTATTGGTTAAAAATCTATCTATCTTTGACTTGAAAACATTCAATGAGCTAGCCTCAACTGCTTCCTTGGGCAGAGAATTCCACAGATTCACAACCCTCTGGGAGAAGAAATTCTTTCTCAACTCGGTTTTAAATTGGCTCCCCCGTATTTTGAGGCTGTGCCCCCTAGTTCTAGTCTCCCTTACCAGTGGAAACATAGAAACATAGAAACATAGAAAATAGGTGCAGGAGCAGGCCATTCAGCCCTTCTAGCCTGCACCGCCATTCAATGAGTTCATGGCTGAACATGAAACTTCAGTACCCCCTTCCTGCTTTCTCGCCATAACCCTTGATCCCCCGAGTAGTAAGGACTTCATCTAACTCCCTTTTGAATATATTTAGTGAATTGGCCTCAACTACTTTCTGTGGTAGAGAATTCCACAGGTTCACCACTCTCTGGGTGAAGAAGTTTCTCCTCATCTCGGTCCTAAATGGCTTACCCCTTATCCTCAGACTGTGACCCCTGGTTCTGGACCTCCCCAACATTGGGAACATTCTTTCTGCATCTAACCTGTCTAAACCCGTCAGAATTTTAAACGTTTCTATGAGGTCCCCTCTCATTCTTCTGAACTCCAGTGAATACAAGCCCAATTGATCCAATCTTTCTTGATAGGTCAGTCCCGCCATCCCGGGAATCAGTCTGGTGAACCTTCGCTGCACTCCCTCAATAGCAAGAATGTCCTTCCTCAAGTTAGGAGACCAAAACTGTACACAATACTCCAGGTGTGGCCTCACCAAGGCCCTGTACAACTGTAGCAACACCTCCCTGCCCCTGTATTCAAATCCCCTCGCTATGAAGGCCAACATGCCATTTGCTTTCTTAACCGCCTGCTGTACCTGCATGCCAACCTTCAATGACTGATGTACCATGACACCCAGGTCTCGTTGCACCTTCCCTTTTCCTAATCTGTCACCATTCAGATAATAGTCTGTCTCTCTGTTTTTACCACCAAAGTGGATAACCTCACATTTATCCACATTATACTTCATCTGCCATGCATTTGCCCACTCACCTAACCTATCCAAGTCACTCTGCAGCCTAATAGCATCCTCCTCGCAGCTCACACTGCCACCCAACTTAGTATCATCCGCAAATTTGGAGATACTGCATTTAATCCCCTCGTCTAAATCATTAATGTACAATGTAAACAGCTGGGGCCCCAGCACAGAACCTTGCGGCACTCCACTAGTCACTGCCTGCCATTCTGAAAAGTACCCGTTTACTCCTACTCTTTGCTTCCTGTCTGACAACCAGTTCTCAATCCACGTCAGCACACTACCCCCAATCCCATGTGCTTTAACTTTGCACATTAATCTCTTGTGTGGGACCTTGTCGAAAGCCTTCTGAAAGTCCAAATATACCACATCAACTGGTTCTCCTTTGTCCACTTTACTGGAAACATCCTCAAAAAATTCCAGAAGATTTGTCAAGCATGATTTCCCTTTCACAAATCCATGCTGACTTCGACCTATCATGTCACCATTTTCCAGATGCACTGCTATGACATCCTTAATAATTGATTCCATCATTTTACCCACTACTGAGGTCAGGCTGACCGGTCTATAATTCCCTGTTTTCTCTCTCCCTCCTTTTTTAAAAAGTGGGGTTACATTGGCTACCCTCCACTCCATAGGAACTGATCCAGAGTCAATGGAATGTTGGAAAATGACTGTCAATGCATCCGCTATTTCCAAGGCCACCTCCTTAAGTACTCTAGGATGCAGGCCATCAGGCCCTGGGGATTTATCGGCCTTCAATCCCATCAATTTCCCCAACACAATTTCCCGACTAATAAAGATTTCCCTCAGTTCCTCTTCCTTACTAGACCCTCTGACCCCTTTTATATCCGGAAGGTTGTTTGTATCCTCCTTAGTGAATACCGAACCAAAGTACTTGTTCAATTGATCCGCCATTTCTTTGTTCCCCGTTATGACTTCCCCTGATTCTGACTGCAGGGGACCTACGTTTGTCTTCACCAACCTTTTTCTCTTTACATACCTATAGAAACTTTTGCAATCCGCCTTAATGTTCCCTGCAAGCTTCTTCTCGTACTCCATTTTCCCTGTCCTAATCAAACCCTTTGTCCTCCTCTGCTGAGTTCTAAATTTCTCCCAGTCCCCAGGTTCGCTGCTATTTCTGGCCAATTTGTATGCCACTTCCTTGGCTTTAATACTATCCCTGATTTCCCTAGATAGCCACGGTTGAGCCACCTTCCCCTTTTTATTTTTACGCCAGACAGGAATGTACAATTGTTGTACTTCATCCATGCGGTCTCTAAATGTCTGCCATTGCCCATCCACAGTCAACCCCCTAAGTATCATTCGCCAATCTATCCTAGCCAATTCACGCCTCATACCTTCAAAGTTACCCTTCTTTAAGTTCTGGACCATGGTCTCTGAAATTACTGTTTCATTCTCCATCCTAATGCAGAATTCCACCATATTATGGTCACTCTTCCCCAAGGGGCCTCGCACAATGAGATTGCTAATTAATCCTCTCTCATTACACAACACCCAGTCTAAGATGGCCTCCCCCCTAGTTGGTTCCTCAACATATTGGTCTAGAAAACCATCCCTTATGCACTCCAGGAAATCCTCCTCCACCGTATTGCTTCCAGTTTGGCTAGCCCAATCTATGTGCATATTAAAGTCACCCATTATAACTGCTACACCTTTATTGCATGCACCCCTAATTTCCTGTTTGATGCCCTCCCCAACATCCCTACTACTGTTTGGAGGTCTGTACACAACTCCTACTAACGTTTTTTGCCCTTTGGTGTTCTGCAGCTCTACCCATATAGATTCCACATCATCCAAGCTAATGTCTTTCCTAACTATTGCATTAATCTCCTCTTTAACCAGCAATGCTACCCCACCTCCTTTTCCTTTTATTCTATCCTTCCTGAATGTTGAATACCCCTGAATGTTGAGTTCCCAGCCCTGATCATCCTGGAGCCACGTCTCCGTAATCCCAATCACATCATATTTGTTAACATCTATTTGCACAATTAATTCATCCACCTTATTGCGGATACTCCTTGCATTAAGACACAAAGCCTTCAGGCTTGTTTTATTAACACCCTTTGTCCTTTTAGAATTTTGCTGTACAGTGGCCCTTTTTGTTCTTTGCCTTGGGTTTCTCTGCCCTACACTTTTCCTCATCTCCTTTCTGTCTTTTGCTTTTGGCTCCTTTTTGTTTCCCTCTGTCTCCCTGCATTGGTTCCCATCCCCCTGCCATATTAGTTTAAATCCTCCCCAACAGCACTAGCAAACACTCCCCCTAGGACATTGGTTCCAGTCCTGCCCAGGTGCAGACCGTCCGGTTTGTACTGGTCCCACCTCCCCCAGAACCGGTCCCAATGCCCCAGGAATTTGAATCCCTCCCTGCTGCACCACTGCTCAAGCCACGTATTCATCTGCGCTATCCTGCGATTCCTACTCTGACTATCACGTGGCACTGGTAGCAATCCCGAGATTACTACTTTTGAGGTCCTACTTTTTAATTTAGCTCCTAGCTCCTTAAATTCGTTTCGTAGGACCTCATCCCTTTTTTTGCCTATGTCGTTGGTACCAATGTGCACCACGACAACTGGCTGTTCTCCCTCCCATTTCAGAATGTCCTGCACCCGCTCCGAGACATCCTTGACCCTTGCACCAGGGAGGCAACATACCATCCTGGAGTCTCGGTTGCGGCCGCAGAAACGCCTATCTATTCCCCTCACAATTGAATCCCCTATCACTATCGCTCTCCCACTCTTTTTCTTGCCCTCCTGTGCAGCAGAGCCAGCCACGGTGCCATGAACTTGGCTGCTGCTGCCCTCCCCTGATGAGTCATTCCCCTCAACAGTACCCAAAGCGGTGTATCTGTTTTGCAGGGGGATGACCGCAGGGGACCCCTGCACTACCTTCCTTGCTCTACTCTTCCTGTTGGTCTTCCATTCCCTATCTGGCTGTGGACCCTTTCCCTGCGGTAAGACCAACTCACTACACGTGATACTCACGTCATTCTCAGCATCGTGGATGCTCCAGAGTGAATCCACCCTCAGCTCCAATTCCGCAACGCGGACCGTCAGGAGCTGGAGGCGGATACACTTCCCGCACACGTAGTCGTCAGGGACACCGGAAGCGTCCCTGAGTTCCCACATGGTACAGGAGGAGCATAACACCCGACCGAGCTCTCCTGCCATGACTTAACCCTTAGATACACTTAAACTGGTAATAACAATGTTAAAAGTTACTGACCAATATAAGAAGAAAAAGAAAAACTACTCACCAATCACCAGCCAATCACTTACCCCCTAGGCTGTGACGTCACCTTTGTTTTTTTGCCTTCTCCCTGTAGCTGCACCGGTACGCCTCTCGCCGACCCCGGACTCGCGCTGCTCCGAGCTCCCGCCTCCTCGACTGACTGCTCGACTCCCGCTGGCCTTTATAGGCCTCTCGCCGACCCCGGACTCGCGCTGCTCCGAGCTCCCGCCTCCTCGACTGACTGCTCGACTCCCGCTGGCCTTTATAGGCCTCTCGCCGACCCCGGACTCGCGCTGCTCCGAGCTCCCGCCTCCTCGACTGACTGCTCGACTCCCGCTGGCCTTTATAGGCCTCTCGCCGACCCCGGACTCGCGCTGCTCCGAGCTCCCGCCTCCTCGACTGACTGCTCGACTCCCGCTGGCCTTTATAGGCCTCTCGCCGACCCCGGACTCGCGCTGCTCCGAGCTCCCGCCTCCTCGACTGACTGCTCGACTCCCGCTGGCCTTTATAGGCCTCTCGCCGACCCCGGACTCGCGCTGCTCCGAGCTCCCGCCTCCTCTCTGCCTCTATCTTGTCTATCCCTTTCATGATTTTAAATGTTTCTATAAGATCACCCCTCATCCTTCTGAACTCCAACGAGTAAAGACCCAATCTTTCATCATAAGGTAACCCCCTCATTTCTGGAATCAGCCTAGTGAATCGTCTCTGTACCCCTTCCAAAGCTAGTATATCCTTCCTTAAGTAAGGTGACCAAAACTGCACGCAGTACTCCAGGTGCGGCCTTATCAATACCTTATACAGTTGCAGCAGGACCTCCCTGCTTTTGTACTCCATCCCTCTCGCAATGAAGGCCAACATTCCATTCGCCTTCCTGATTACCTGCTGCACCTGCAAACTAACCTTTTGGGATTCATGCACAAGGAGGGTCGTTCAACCTGACTGCCTGCCTCTCTTCCGCTCTTACATCCGGTCCAGGGTGTCCTTGGAGATGGAGCACGCGGTGTCCACCGGTACGCTCGCGGCCTTCCGCGGGAGGTGGGCACCGGAGGGACTGGAGTGCATCATCACGCCCGGCAACCAAATTTTAATTTGATTTTACGTTTTAAAGTTTAATTTGTTTTAATTGCCGGTGCTTTTAGTGTCCACCTCCCCTTTTATAGGGGGCACTTGGAAAAATGTGATTTTAGCGCCCAAAAAAAAACCCCTAAAAAGAAGAAAAAAAAACACAAAAAAGGAAGAAAAAAAAGGGGCCTTGAAAATGTCTGCTGTGTCATCCAGGGCGGGTGGCACGGTTTAATGTTTGGTTTTTTTCAGGTAAACTCAAAAAGAGTTTCATGCACAAGGACCCCCAGGTCCCTCTGCACCACAGCATGTTGTAATTTCTCCCCATTCAAATAATATTCCCTTTTACTGTTTTTTTTTCCTAAGGTGGATGACCTCACACTTTCCGACATTGTATTCCATCTGCCAAAGCTTAGCCCATTCGCTTAACCTATCCAAATCTCCTTGCAGCCTCTCTGAGTCCTCTACACAACCCACTTTCCCACTAATCTTAGTGTCATCTGCAAATTTTGTTGCACTACACTCTGTCCCCTCTTCTAGGTCATCTATGTATATTGTAAACAGTTGTGGTCCCAGCACTGATCCCTGTGGCACACCACTAACCACTGATTTCCAACCGGAAAAGGACCCATTTATCCCGACTCTCTGCTTTCTGTTCGCCAGCCAATTCTCTATCCATGCTAATACATTTCCTCTGACTCCGCGTACCTTTATCTTCTGCAGTAACCTTTTGTGTGGCACCTTATCGAATGCCTTTTGGAAATCTAAATACACCACATCCATCGGTACACCTCTATCCACCATGCTCGTTATATCCTCAAAGAATTCCAGTAAGTTAGTTACACATGATTTCCCCTTCATGAATCCATGCTGCGTCTGCTTGATTGCACTATTCCTATCTAGATGTCCCGCTATTTCTTCCTTAATGATAGTTTCAAGCATTTTCCCCGTTACAGATGTTAAACTAACCGGCCTATAGTTACCTGCCTTTTGCCTGCCCCCTTTTTTAAACAGAGGCGTTACATTAGCTGCTTTCCAATCCGCTGGTACCTCCCCAGAGTCCAGAGAATTTTGGTAGATTATAACGAATGCATCTGCTATAATTATGGGGTACCTTATCGAAGGCCTTTTGAAAATCTAGATAAATTACATCTACTGCATTACCGTTGCATTAACAACAAAATAGATAAATTAATAGTGCAGATAGAAATTAATAGGTTTGATCTAATAGCTATTACAGAGATGTGGTTGCAAAGTGACCAAGGTTGGGAACAAATTATTCTAGGATACTTAACTTTTAGAAGAGATAGGCAAAATGGAAAAGGAGAAGGGGAAGCCCTGATAATAAAGGATGAGACAAAGACAGGAGTGAGAAAGGATCTTAGCTCGGAAAACCAAGAAGTAGAATCAGTTTGGGTGGAGCTAAGAAATAGCAGGGGACAGAAAACATTAGTGAGAGTTGTTTATAGGCCCCCAAACAGTAGAGGTAATGTAGGGCAAAGTATAAATCAGGAAATTAGAGGTGCATGTTACAAGGGTAATACAGTATTCATGGGTGACTTTAATCTACATATAGACTGGGGAAATCAAATTTGCAATAATAGTGTGGAGGACAAATTCATATACAAGATGGTTTTCTAGATCAGTATGTTGAAGAACCAACTTGGGAACAGGCTATTTTAAATCTAGTATTGTGCTTTGAGAAAGGGTTAATTAATAACCTTGTAGTAAAGGAGCCTTTAGGGAAGAGTGACCATAATATGATAGAATTTTATATTACGTTTGGAAGTGATTTAGTTCAATCCGAAACTAGGGTCTTAAATCTAACAAAGCAAGCTACGTAGGTATGAGGAGTGAGTTGGCTAAGGTAGATTGGGAAACTACATTAAAAGGAATGACGGTAGAAGAGCAATGTCTAGCATCGAAAGAATTAATACATAATTTACAACAGACGTACATTCCTTTAAGGCACAAAAAATCTCTGGAAAAGTGGTCCAACCGTGGCTAACAAGAGAAGTTAGATATAGTATTCAATCAAAGGAAGAGGCTTATAATATTGCCAAAAAGAGCAGTCATCCTGAGGATTGTGAGGATTTTAGAATTCAGCAAAGGAGGACCAAGAAATTGTTAAAGAAAGGGGAAACAGAATGAGAGTAAACTAACGGGAGACATAAAAACAGACTGTAAAAGCTTCTATAGATATGTAAAAAGGAAACAATTAGTGAAAGTAAAGGTGGGTCCCTTACAGGCCGAGACAAAAGAAATCATAATGGTGAATAAGGAAATGGCAGAGAAATTAAACAAATACTTTGTGTCTGTCTTCACGGAAGAAGACGCAAAAAAACTCCCGGCAATAGTAGAGAACCATGGGTCTCGTGAGAATGAGGAACTGAAAGAAATTATTAGTAAAAAAATAGTACTGGAGAAATTAATGGGACTAAAAGCCGATAAATCCCCTGGACCTGATGACCTACCATCCTAGGGTTTTGAAAGAGGTGGCTATAGAGATAGTGGGTGCATTGGTTATTATCTTCCAAAATTCCATAGATTCTAAAATGATTACTGTGGATTGGAAGATAGCAAATGTAACCCCATTATTTAAGAAAGGAGGGAGAGAGAAAACGGGGAACTACAGACCAGTTAGCCTGACATCACTAGTAGGGAAAACGCTAGAATCTATTATTAAGGATGCGGTAACAGGACACTTAGAAAATAATAATAGGATTGGGCAGAGTCAATACAGATTTATGAAGGAGAAATCATGTTTGACAAATAGGTTAAAGTTTTTTGAGGATGTAACTAGCAGAATAGATAAGGGGGAACCAATGGATGTGGTATAATTGGATTTTCAGAAGGCATCCAATAAAGTGCCATACAAGAGGTTATTTAACAAAATTAGGGCTCATGTAATATACTAGCATGGATTGAGGATTGGTTAACAGACAGAAAACTGAGAGTAGGAATAAACGGGTCAGTTTCAGGTTGGCAGGCTGTAACTAGTGGGGTACCGCAAGGATCGGTGCTTGGGTCCCAGCTAGTCACAATCTGTATCAGTGGAGTGTGGCTTCAGCAGAGTGTTGGCATCTTTTGCTGAGAGCTGTGACTGAGGGAATATTAATTAGAGTTTACTTATACACGTATGGTACTTCTGTATCAACCTCCATTATATCATATTGTGCATTTATCTGTGTTCTGATTACTTGGAAAGATAAGGTGTTGAACCCCAGGTACCAAAGAAAAGGAAGATGACTCCAATGTGAGGCATATACCATGTACACCTTTAAGGTATCGTTACAGAGAAATGGTGTCAAAGTGAAGCATTGTGCGACCTTCACTTCCAGGTTTTGTCTCTACAGCATGAGATCGTTTCCCTCAAGGAGAAGATTGAGCAATTGATATTCTTGGTGATTTTGACGACTGCCTAACTGTGACAAAAAGTAAGTCTTTATTGTCGGATATTGATAGCACCAGATCTCTTATCACTTTGGATTCTCTTATTACTTCAAACAGGTATGCCCCGCTTTGTGATTTGGATAACACAACAGGCAGTGAGGTCAGCACCAATGACACCGAACCTCACTGCACATATCAGCATCTTGGAAAAGGTATGGGGAAGGCAGTAAAGTTCAAGAGGACATCATTTGAACAGCCAAGGAAGAGCAATCCATATAGGGGACTCCATCATCAGGCACATTGACAGCACCCGTTGTAGCGGTAAGGCTCTGTCGAGAGCAGTTTTCTGTTTTCCAGGGGCCAAGGTAGCTGATCTCCGGGATCATATGGGTGAACTGTTGAAAGGTGAGTGTAATGATATTGTAGTAGGTTTACATATTGGAACTAACGATACTATGGATAAAAGGCCATTTGTTTTACAGGATTCCTACAAAAGCCTCATTAATCTCCTTCAGTAAAGGGGTGCAAGGGTAGTAGTCTCTAGACTATTACCAGACATGTCCACAGCAATGGAGAGGAATAGCCAAATCGTGAGATTCAACATCTGGCTTCGGGACCTCTGCAAAAAGAAGCTTCACTTCATCGATAATTGGGAGGCGTTTGCTGGACAAGGTAAGTTGTTAGGAGGTACGGCCTCCATCTTAACTTTGTGGGCACAAAAAGACTAGCAGAAGGTGTTGAGCATGCTTTCAGAAAGCAATTAAATTAATTCAGCAAGGGCATAGTGTAGATAAGTTCAAAGTTAGGCTTACCGCACGTGATAATTACATAGATGCTAAGCATGAAGCTGAACTAGGTAGGAAGCAAACAAGAATTAATAACTTTAAGAAATTAGATGGAAGATCTTTAAATTGCTTTTAGATGAATGCAAGGAGTGTTAGAAGCAAATTATTAGAATTGCAAACCTATGCCAGGTTAGAGAATTTAGACGTCTTGTGTATTTCTGAGACATGGCAAGATGACAATGATGGCACAGAAATGCACCCAAAGGGTTACAAGAATTTCAGAAAGGATAGGGTAGGTCAAAGGGGAAGTGCGGTTGCTATTTTTATCAGCGAGAATCTAACAGTTGGAGAGAGATTTGATATTGCCTCATCAGACTCAGCTGAAGCTATCTGGGTTCAAGTGGACCAAGCTCACCGGCAGGGATTAATTATCGGTAATTGTTATAGGCCCCCAGGTCAGACGCTTGAACGCGATGTTATTATGGAAATAGATCACTGATGTTTTTAATATAACATGCCACATTTGGTTGGTGGGTGATTTTAATTTTCCTGGCATTCAGTGGCACAATGGTTTACCTGCTGTTGTGGTGGGAAGTGCAGCTGAAAAATGTATTGAAAATGTACAAGACTGTTTCCTGACTCAACATGTTAATGAAGTAACCAGGGAAAATCATATATTGGATCTGGTGTTTAGTAGTGAGCCTGATCTCGTATCAGACCTCCATGAAGGAGAACATCTGGGCAAAAGCGATCACAACATGATATGGTTCCAATTGGATAGTAAAACTAAAGGTACTGAGAACCTGCAACTTGTACCAGATTTCAAAAGAGCAAACTTCTCCAAAACGGCCAATGATTTGGCTAACCCTCCTGAATATAAATGGAAAGTTTTTAAGAATAAGATTAAAAATGTGAAAACAAACATCTACCCAAAATCAAAAGGAGTAAATGTGGTAAGAAAAAGCCAAGGTGGCTGACTGGCTATGTACAAAGACAAATAAAATGTTAACAGAAATTTTCCTATAAGTTAAAGAAATTTAACACTCAAATAAATAGGGTTGAATACAAAGAATAGCTCAGATGAATACGTGGCTTGAGGAATGGTGCAAGGGGGAAGGATTCAAATTCCTGGGACATTGGAACTGGTTCTGGGGGAGGTGGGACCAGTACAAACCAGATGGTCTGCACCTGGGCAGGACCAGAACCGATGTCCTAGGGGGAGTGTTTACTAGTGCTGTTGGGGAGGGTTTAAACTAAAAGGGCAGGGGGATGGGAATCTATGCAGGGAGGCAGAGGGAAGTAAAAAGGGGGCAGAAGCAAAAGATAGGAAAGAGAAAAGCAAGAGTGGAGGGCAGAGAAATCAAGGGCAAAAATCAAAAATAGCCACATTACAACATAACTCTGAAAGGACAAAGAGTGTTAAAAAAACAAGTCTGAAGGCTCTAAGTCTCAATGCGAGGAGCATTCATATCAGGTGGATGAATTGACTGCACAGATAGCGGTTAACGGATATGATGTAATTGGGATTATGGAAACGTGGCTCCAAAGTAACCAAGGCTGGGAACTCAACATCCAAGTGTATTCAATATTCAGGAAGGACAGACAGGAAGGAAAAGGAGGTGGGGTAGCATTACTGGTTAAAGAGGAGATTAACACAATAGTAAGGAAGGACATTAGCATGGATGATGTGGAATCTATATGGGTAGAGCTGCAAAACACCAAAAGGGCAGAAAACGTTAGTGGAGTTGTGTACAGACCACCAAACAGTAGTAGGGAGGTTGGGGATGGCATCAAACAGGAAATTAGGGAAGCATGCAATAAGGGTACAGCAGTTATCATGAGTGACTTTAATCTACATATTGATTAGGCTAACCAAACTGTTAGCAATGCTGTGGAGAAGGATTTCCTGGAGTGTATAAGGGATGGTTTTCTAGACCAATATGTCGAGGAACCAAATAAAGAACAGGCCATCCTAGACTGGGTCTTGTGTAAAGAGAGAGGATTAATTAGCAATCTGGTCGTGCGAGGTCCCTTGCGGAAGAGTGACCATAATATGGTAGAATTCTTCATTAAGATGGAGAGTGACAGTTAATTCAGAGACGAGAGTCCTGAACTTAAAGAAAGGAAACTTTGACGGTATGAGATGTGAATTGGCTAGGATAGACTGGCGAATGATACTTAAAGGGTTGAAGGTGGATAGGCAATGGCATTCAAATATTACATGGATGAACTACAACAATTGTACATCCCTGTGTGGCGTAAGAATAAAAAAGGGAAGGTGGCTCAACTGGGCGAAATTAGGGAAAGTGTTAAATCCAAGGAAGAGGCATATAAATTGACCAGAAAATGCAGCATACATAGAAACATAGAAACATAGAAAATAGGTGCAGGAGTAGGCCATTCGGCCCTTCTAGCCTGCACCGCCATTCAATGCGTTCATGGCTGAACATGCAACTTCAGTACCCCATTCCTGCTTTCTCACCATACCCCTTGATTCCCCTAGTAGTAAGGACTTCATCTAACTCCTTTTTGAATATATTTAGTGAATTGGCCTCAACAACTTTCTGTGGTAGAGAATTCCACAGGTTCACCACTCTCTGGGTGAAGAAATTCCTCCTCATCTCGGTCCTAAATGGCTTCCCCCTTATCCTTACTGTGTCCCCTGGTTCTGGACTTCCCCAACATTGGGAACATTCTTCCTGCATCTAACCTGTCTAACCCCATCAGAATTTTAAACGTTTCTATGAGGTCCCCTCTCATTCTTCTGAACTCCAGTGAATACAAGCCCAGTTGATCCAGTCTTTCTTGATAGGTCAGTCCCGCCATCCCGGGAATCAGTCTGGTGAACCTTCGCTGCACTCCCTCAATAGCAAGAATGTCCTTCCTCAGGTTAGGAGACCAAAACTGTACACAATACTCCAGGTGTGGCCGCACCAAGGCCCTGTACAATTGTAGCAACACCTCCCTGCCCCTGTACTCAAATCCCCTCGCTATGAAGGCCAACATGCCATTTGCTTTCTTAACCGCCTGCTGTACCTGCATGCCAACCTTCAATGACTGATGTACCATGACACCCAGGTCTCTTTGCACCTCCCCTTTTCCTAATCTGTCACCATTCAGATAATAGTCTGTCTTTCTGTTTTTACCACCAAAGTGGATAACCTCACATTTATCCACATTATACTTCATCTGCCATGCATTTGCCCACTCACCTAACCTATCCAAGTCGCTCTGCAGCCTCATAGCATCCTCCTCACAGCTCACACTGCCACCCAACTTAGTGTCATCCGCAAATTTGGAGATACTACATTCAATCTCCTCGTCTAAATCATTAATGTACAGTGTAAACAGCTGGGGCCCCAGCACAGAACCTTGCGGTACCCCACTAGTCACTGCCTGCCATTCTGAAAAGTCCCCATTTACTCCTACTCTTTGCTTCCTGTCTGACAACCAGTTCTCAATCCATGTCAGCACACTACCCCCAATCCCATGTGCTTTAACTTTGCACATTAATCTCTTGTGTGGGACCTTGTCGAAAGCCTTCTGAAAGTCCAAATATACCACATCAACTGGTTCTCCCTTGTCCACTCTACTGGAAACATCCTCAAAAAATTCCAGAAGATTTGTCAAGCATGATTTCCCTTTCACAAATCCATGCTGACTTGGACCTATCATATTACCTCTTTCCAAATGCACTGCTATGACATCCTTAATAATTGATTCCATCATTTTACCCACTACCGATGTCAGGCTGACCGGTCTATAATTCCCTGTTTTCTCTCTCCCTACTTTTTTAAAAAGTGGGGTTACATTGGCTACCCTCCACTCCATAGGAACTGATCCAGAGTCAATGGAATATTGGAAAATGACTGTCAATGCATCCACTATTTCCAAGGCCACCTCCTTAAGTTTTCTGGGATGCAGTCCATCAGGCCCTGGGGATTTATCGGCCTTCAATCCCATCAATTTCCCCAACACAATTTCCCGACTAATAAGGATTTCCCTCAGTTCCTCCTCCTTACTAGACACTCCGACCCCTTTTATATCCGGAAGGTTGTTTGTGTCCTCCTCAGTGAATACCGAACCAAAGTACTTGTTCAATTGGTCTGCCATTTCTTTGTTCCCCGTTATGACTTCCCCTGATTCTGACTGCAGGGGACCTACGTTTGTCTTTACTAACCTTTTTCTCTTTACATATCTATAGAAACTTTTGCAATCCGTCTTAATGTTCCCTGCAAGCTTCTTCTCGTACTCCATTTTCCCTGCCCTAATCAAACCCTTTGTCCTCCTCTGCTGAGTTCTAAATTTCTCCCAGTCCCCGGATTCGCTGCTATTTCTGGCCAATTTGTATGCCACTTCCTTGGCTTTAATGCTATCCCTGATTTCCCTTGATAGCCACGGTTGAGCCACCTTCCCTTTTTAATTTTTACGCCAGACAGGAATGTACAATTGTTGTAGCTCATCCATGCGGTCTCTAAATGTCTGCCATTGCCCATCCACAGTCAACCCCTTCAGTATCATTCGCCAATCTATCCAAGCCAATTCACGCCTCATACCTTCAAAGTTACCCTTCTTTAAGTTCTGGACCATGGTCTCTGAATTAACTGTTTCATTCTCCATCCTAATGCAGAATTCCACCATATTATGGTCACTCTTCCCCAAGGGGCCGCGCACAACGAGATTGCTAATTAATCCTCTCTCATTACACAACACCCAGTCTAAGATGGCCTCCCCCCTAGTTGGTTCCTCGACATATTGGTCTAAAAAACCATCCCTTATGCACTCCAGGAAATCCTCCTCCACCGTATTGCTTCCAGTTTGGTTAACCCAATCTATGTGCATATTAAAGTCACCCATTATAACTGCTGCACTTTTATTGCATGCACCCCTAATTTCATGTTTGATGCCCTCCCCAACATCACTACTACTGTTTGGAGGTCTGTACACAACTCCCACTAACGTTTTTTGCCCTTTGATGTTCTGCAGCTCTACCCATATAGATTCCACATCATCCAAGCTAATGTCCTTCCGAACTATTGCCTTAATTTGCTCCTTAACCAGCAATGCTACCCCACCTCCTTTTCTTTTTATTCTATCTTTCCTGAATGTTGAATACCCCTGGATGTTGAGTTCCCAGCCCTGATCATCCTGGAGCCACGTCTCCGTAATCCCAATCACATCATATTTGTTAACATCTATTTGCACTGGGAGAAATTTAGAATTCAGCAGAGGAGGACTAAGAGTTTAATTAGGCGGGGGAAAATAAAGTTTGAGTGTAAGCTAGCAGGGAACATAAAAACTGACTGCAAAAGCTTCTATAGATATGTGAAGAGAAAAAGATCAGTGAAGACTAATGTAGGTCCCTTGCAGTCAGAAACGGGTGAATTCATAATGGGGAACAAGGAAATAGCAGACCAATTGAACAAATACTTTGGTTCTGTCTTCACTAAGGAAGACACGAATAACTTCCCGAAAATACTAGGGGACCCTCGGTCTAGTGAGAAGGGGGAACTGAGGGAAATCCTTATTAGTCAGGAAATGGTGTTAGGGAAATTGAAGGGACTGAACGCCGATAAATCCCCAGGGCCTGATAGTCTGCATCCCAGAGTACTTAAGGAAGTGGCCCTAGAAACAGTAGATGCATTGGTGGTCATTTTCCAACATTCCATGAACTCTGGTTCAGTTCCTATGGATTGGAGGGTAGCTAATGTCACCCCACTTTTTAAAAAAGGAGAGAGAGAAAACATGTAATTACAGGTCGGTTAGCCTGACATCGGTGGTGGGGGAAATGCTGGAATTAATTAAAGAAGATGTAATAGCAGCGTATTTGGAAAGCAGTGACAGGATCGGTCCAAGTCAGCATGGATTTATGAAAGGGAAATCAGGCTTGACAAATCTTCTAGAGTTTTTTGAGGATGTAACTAGTAGAGTGGATAAGGGAGAACTAGTGGGTGTGGTGTATTTGGACTTTCAAAAGACTTCTGACAAAATAACACACAGGAGATTAGTGTGCAAAATTAAGCCACATGGTATTGGGGGTAATGTATTGACGTGGATAGAGAACTGATTGGCAGACAGGAAGCAAAGAGTGGGAATGCTATTGAGGGAGTTCAGCAAAGGTTCACCAGACTGATTCCCAGGATGGCAGGACTGATAAATGAAGAAAGACTGGATCGACTAGGCTTATATTCACTGGAATTTAGAAGAATGAGAGGGGATCTCATAGAAACATATGAAATTCTGACGGGATTGGACAGGTTAGATGCAGGAAGAATGTTCCCGATGTTGGGGAAGTCCAGAACCAGGGGTCACAGTCTAAGGGTAAGGAGTAAGCCATTTAGGACCGAGAAGAGGAGAAACCTCTTCACTTGGAGAATTGTGAACCTGTGAAACTCTCTACCACAGAAAGTTGTCGAGGCCAGTTTGTTAGATATATTCAAAAGAGAATTAGATGTGGGCCTTACGTCTAAAGGGATCAAGGGGTATGGAGAGAGAGCAGGAATGGGGTACTGAAGTTGCATGATCAGCCATGATAATATTGAATGGTAGTGCAGGATCAAAGGACCGAATGGCCTACTTCTGCACATATTTTCTATGTTTCTATGTTTAACTAAAGAAAACGAAGGCTGCTATTAGATCAGAAAAAAGCTGAATGAAAAAAAGGATTGTAAACAACTGGAGCAGTAATGGGAAGAGCTTTTTAGTTGTGTAAAGAGTCAGAGAACTATCAAAGACTGTATTGGGCCACTAAAGGGTGTTACAAATGTTCACTGAGTATGGCGGAAATATTAAATGAGTACTTTGCATCAGTATTCACCCTTGAAGATGATGCTCGAATATTAGAATTTAACAATACTAGTTGTATCAGTAACATTAAAATATAAAGCATATTGTTTTAGAAAAAATTATAAGAATATAAGAAATAGCAGCAGGAGTAGGCCATTTGGCCCCTCGAGCCTGCTCCGCCATTCAATAAGATCATGGCTGATCTGATCATGGGCTCAGCTCCACTTCCCTGCCCGCTCCCCATTACCCTTTTACTCCCTTAGCGCTCAAAAATCTGTCTATCTCCGCCTTAAATATATTCAATGACCCAGCCTCCACAGCTCTCTGGGGCAGGGAGTTCCACAGATTTACAACCCTCGGAGAGAAAAAATTCCTCCTTATCTCAGTTTTAAATGGACGACCCTTTATTTTGAAACTATGCCCACTAGTTCTAGATTCCCTCATGAATGGAAACATCCTCTCTGCATCTACCTTATCGAGCTCCCTCATTATCTTATGTGTTTCAATAAGATCACCTCTCATTCTTCTGAACTCCATTCAATGAGTACAGGCCCAACCTGCTCAACCTTTCTTCATAAGTCAACCCCTTCATCTCAGGAATCAACCTAGTGAACCTTCTCTGAATTGCCTCCAATGCAAGTATATCCCTCCTTAAATAAGGTGACCAAAACTGTACGCAGTATTCTAGATGTGGCCTCACCAATACCCTGTACAGTTGTAGCAGGACTTCTCTGCTTTTATACTCCATCCCCCTTGCAATAAAGGCCAACATTTCATTTGCCTTCCTGATTACTTGCTGTACCTGCATACTAACTTTTTGTGTTTCATGTACAAGGACCCCCTCTGTACTGCAGCATTTTGTAATTTTTCTCCATTTAAATAATAATTTGTTTTTTTATTTTTTCTGCCAAAGTGGATAACCTCACACTTTCCCACATTATACACCATCTGCCAAATTTTTGCTTTTTTGTGTCCTCCACACAATTTGCTTTCCCACCCATCTTTGTACTATCAGCAAACTTGGTTACCTTACACTTGGTCCCTTCATCCAAATCATTAATAGAAATTGTCAATAGTTGAGGCCCCAGCACCGATCCCTGTGGAACCCCACTAGTTACTGATTGCCAACCGGAAAATTACCCATATATCCCGACTCTCTGTTTTCTGTTAGTTAATCAATCCTCTATCCATGTTAATATATTACCCCTAACCCAGTGAACTTTTATCTTGTGCAGTAACCTTTTACGTGACACCTTAGCGAATACCTTCTGAAAATCCAAATACACATCTACTGGTTTCCCCCTTATCCACTCTGCTCATTACATCCTCAAAGAACTCCAGCAAATTTGTCAAACATGATTTCCCTTTCATAAAATCATGCTGTCTCTGCTTGACTAAACTATGCTTTTCCAAATATCCTGCTACTGCTTCCTTAATAGTGGACTCCAGTATTTTCCCAATGACAGATGTTAGGCTAACTGGTCTATAGTTTCCAGCTTTCTGTCTGCCTCCTTTTTTAAATAGCGACGTTACATTTTCAGTTGTCCAAGCCGCTCGGATTTCCCAGAATCCAGGGTATTTTGGTAGATTACAACCAATGCATCCACTATCTCAATTTTAAGATCCTCGGATGCAAGCCATCAAGTCCAGGGGACTTATCCACCTTTAGACCCATTATTTTACTGAGTACATCTTTGGTGACAGTGATTGTTTTAAGTTCCCCCCTCCCTTAGCCCCTTGATTATCCATTATTGGGATGTTTTTGGTGTCTTCTACCATGAAGACCGACACAAAATATTTATTCAAAGTCTCTGCCATTTTCCTGTTCCTCATTATTAATTCCCCAGCTTCATCCTCTACGAGACCAACATTTACTTTAGCCTTTTTATATACTTGAAGAAACTTTTACCATCTGTTTTTATATTTCTTGTTAGTTTACTTTCATAATCTATCTTCGCTCTCTGTTATTTTTTGTCGTTCTTTGCTGGCTTTTAAAAGTTTCCCAACCCTCTGGTTTCCTTGGCCATTTTGTATGCCATTGTTTTCAATTTGATACCATCCTTTATTTCCTTAGTTAGCCACAGATGGTTAATCCTTCTCTTAAAGTCTTTCCTTCTCATTGGTATATAATTTTGTTGAGAGATATCACATATCTCCTTAAATGTCCATCACTGCTCATCAAACGTCTTACACTTTAATCTATTTTCCCAGTCCACTTTAGCCACTCTGCCTTCATACCTTTGCAGTCTCCTTTATTTAAGCTTAGGACAGTGGTTTGAGATCCAACTTTCTCATCCTCCAACTGAATTTGAAATCCAACCATGCTATGATCACTCTTTTCTAGAGGATCCTTTACTAGGAGATCATTTATTAATCCTGTCTCATTACACAGTACCAGGTCTAAGATAGCCTGCTCCCTAGTTGGTTCCACAAAGTATTGTTCTATGAATCCATCCCGGATACACTATGAACTCTTCCTCAAGGCTACCGTGGCCAATTTGATTTGTCCAATCAATATGAAGATTAAAATCGCCCATGATTATTGTCTGTAAGGGGATAAAATACGGTCACTAGAATGGAGACAGACAGATGGTCACGAAAGTGGATACTGAATTGAACTGACAAATGGTCTAGATTGTAGGGTTTATCAGTATTAGGAGGTTCTGAGGAATCAGGAATTCCTCTGTCTTACATTAGGAATAGTAATATTGACTGATTATGTAAAACTCGCATCTGTATGTAAAGCACGCTTATACACTCTCTCACAGTGGGTTAAGAAGAGGGAAACAACAAAGCTTGATGGTTAATGAACCATCCATTGTGTTAACCTTAATACAGACTTGCATTCTGAATAACACATCCACCAAGGGCAGTGGAGAGTCAACAGTCTGGAACATAGATTGTAACAGCATCTGAATCTCATGAGAAACTAGGACATTATGACTGGAGTTCTCTTGGGAACAGGATTAAGAAAGCAGGTGTTTGGGAACAAGATAGCAAACCCTGGGAAGCAAGGTTACTTCACACATCATGAGGAACTGAGGCAAAGTTGACACCACTGAATAACACATTCCAGGAAGGCGACATGTGATGGGAGATGGACAAGTGGGAAAGAACCACTCAGAGCCAGTCTGATAAGTGTCAACAAATCAATGTAACTTCGCTGATAACAGTAGGCCAATCGATGGTTTTGTAGGATTGCACACCTCAGAAAATGTATAACTGTAATTGCAAACTGTTGTTCTGGGAAGTGTTCATCAGAACCCTTCCCCTGCATGCTTGAATAAAAACCGAATTGAACTGAAGTTTAAACCGAAGATACTGGCGCATCAACGTATCTCTCCCCTTCAGTTAAAGGGGAGGGCTGCTGCGAGCTCTGCATCTTTTTCAGTTAGGTCCACCGAGTCATCAGGGAGGCTTTTGGCCGGGGGAATAATTGTCAGTCGGCCGACAAAAAAAAAGGTGGCGCTGCCACCCCTTTAAGGGCAGCTACGCCCCCAACCAACAAGGCCCAACAAGGAGTGCACCGACACAAAAAGCTGTCGGGGGCACCAAGCTGCGGCCGGGAGACTTTTGCAGCCGAGGTGGCTCCGTTGCGGTGCGCGCTCTGATGACGTCTTTAAGAAGCATCTGCAGGGGCGGATCGTCACACCGCAGCAAAACGCCCCGAAGTGAATTCGGCACCACCCCATGGCCGCCGCTTCCAGGCGGTCAGAGGCCTCATCGGGATGCTGAGTTTCGGAACCCCCCGAGTTTTGACTTATATACCCAACTTCCTGCTCCCTTACCTCAGGGTAGCCAGAATTTCACCTTCCCAAAGCACAGTCCATCATTACAATATACACAAGCACTATATGCAAAACCTTTAACTGTAGAAGAACTACAATATCAAGTGTTAAAAAATCTATAATACACATATACAAACACTGCTTATGTCTTTGTACTGTGGCAAAAATCAAGATTGTGTGTATATAATAGAACAGATTTCAAACTGTTCAAATTTTTGACAACGTATGTGCTGTCAGGGGTCCTAGAATGATTAAGAGATTATTTAAAATCAAAGAGATCATCTTTCAAGCATAACTGCATTCTGCTGTAGCATTTTAACAGTGAGATATGTAATTTCTGCAATTCCATATTCCCTGCGAGGTGCCACATTCACAGGAATTGTGGATTGGAGAATATAGCCCTATCTCCAGCCCATACTTCCAAGTGGCTCAAAATTGGCCAGGAGTTGCTCTGTTTTTTTTTTGGAGCAACTTGATTTTTCTGGAGTATCTTAAAAATCCACATTTTGCACATTCAATTTGCACCAGTGTAAGTGAGTTAGTTAGGATTTTTTTTAGTTTAGGTTTATTTTTTTCAAAAGGGGGCGTTACCAGCCATCTATGCCCGTTTTGGTCTTTTAGGCCACTTTGGCAGGCTAATAGTTACTCCAAACTAACTTATGACAGCGTATGTGGCCACTTGTGGCTGCTTGCGGAGAGTTAAGAAATCAGCGCAGGTAGGTACATCGGAGTTGAGCAGAACTTAATGACTTGACTAAAGAATGCGAATAGGATCAAACAGCTATATAGGACATCATATGACAAACTTCGTAAAGTTAATTTACTATCCAACAGAAGCATTCATGGAAGCTTAAACTACAAAAATAAAAGAAGTAAAAGATAGTTGAATTAAATTGCCCTCATCTCATAACTAATTAAAGGTAATTAAAGAAAGTGATTCGGCACAACGATGATCCCACCCTTACCGTGTGCAGTGTGATTTCTGCCCCACTACTATAATTCTGCAAAAGTCCCTAATGGAGAGGATATGACAGTTTCTGGGTGGCAGCACATCATTGCTTGTGCCAATAAATCATTACTTGCCACAACAAATCTTAGCAAACATTAACATAATGAGCAGCAAACAGCAATGCTATTCAAACAAAGCCCAAGAGATAAAATGCTGAACTGGAGCTTTCAAGCTGGCTTCAAAGTGGAGAGCTGCATAGTGCCAGTCATACTTGGAATCGCATTTTAAAATAACCAAACACCAGCTAACTACTTCCCGTATTCTGCAATAATTGTGAAGTTATGTACTTAATTGTAAATGTACTACAACATGCCATTGCAGACACGATCTTGATGTCCGGTCCGAACAAGGCATTTTCTCCTGCAGTGGGCCAGCCTGTGCGGTAGGCCACTCGGCCTGGGAGAGGCGGCATGCATCGGGTCCCACGCTGCAGCACGCACACTGAGAGGCTGGGGGCAGGAACTACTGCGCATGCGCGCACACTCCAATGTGCATGTGGCGAGCTACCGACTCTGTTTCTGGTGCAGGGCCCTATCTCTGCCCCCCAATCGACTGGCCACGCCGCGCCAAGCCCCGAGGAAGCAGCACAGCGACCAGAATCGGAGGACATTTTTTCGGCGCTCTTTTCCTCCTACAAAAGCGGCGCAATTCTGGTGAGTGCGGCAAAAATCTGCAAGGGCCAATTTTGAACTCAATGAATGCAGCTTCTTGCTCGGCACACAAAATCACATCTTTACTTATAGTTTATTATTGCAATCATGCCGAAGTACAGAGGAAAATAAATGCTTACATCTTCAACCTCTTCCATCTCTTCTTCTACTTCATTCTCCTCTTCATCAGTTTCTCTTTTCTTTTTATCTTTCTCTACCTTGTCTGGATTCCATTGTTCTCGCTGGTATATATTCCCTGTTACAGGATCTTGACGTTGTCCAGACACACGCTCACACAAGTCATGATCGGGACACTATTAACAAATATAAAAGAAATGCTGTAAAATTTTTCCCCTGTAACATTTTTGTATAATCTTTGATTTTTTTGTTGCATTTAATCATGCGTCAAATGTTCAAATTCCTTCTTTTACTTCTTGTGTGTGGCAACAGAAGATAACATTACTGAAACATAATTGCAACACACAACTCATTTTACTGCACTTAGTTCCTTCATGCAATGTGTTTTCCTTTTTTGGGATTCTTGCCAGAACGCCGTTGATCTCCATGGGCAGAAATTACTGCAGCGGAGTATCTCGCGGCAATTACAGTCAAATTAGATATAGAAAGATAAATAAAGAGATGGAAAGAAAGATGAATTAAGAGAGAGAAAAAAGTGACAAAAGAAAAGTAAGAAAAACATGTTTAAAATTGAAATATAGAATTTTAAAAGCTCTAGGAATAATTTACTGAGACTCCATAGTTTGAACTGTTCCCTTTCTGGGCCTCCAAAATTGAGTTTCATGTCAGGACCATAAATTACATAATTAGCAGGGTCCTTACAACATGAAATAGCAGCTATAAATGTCTGAGGCAAGATTAATTCATACTTCCGACACAAATCCAGCAATTTCTTGGCACTCACAGGGAGGTTGGAATTTTTGCAAAGCTAATGGCAAATAGTCCAGCAATTTGTGGCAATTCACAACACATGGCGTTTCTCTTCCTCTCCACGAATTGCTGGATTTTTTACGTACTAATAATGGGTGACATAACATTGGAATAATTGAGTCAGGAGGTAACAAATGCATGGATGAGTATATAATGTTGCAAATGGTTGTATAATCAGCAGTGGCTCAGTTGGTAGTACCCTCGCCTCTGAGGAAGAACTTTGTGGGTTCAAGTCCCACTCCAGGGACTTGAGCACAAACATCTAGGCTGGCACTCCAGTGCAGTGCTGAGGGAGTGCTGCACTGTTAGAGGTGTGTTTTTCTGATGAGACATTAAACCGAGACCCTCTCAGCTCTCTCAGGTGAATGTAAAATATCCCATGGCACTATTTCTTAGAAGAGCAGGGGAGATAGCCCTGGTGCCCTGGCCAATATTTATCACTCAATTAACATCAGTAAAACAGATTATCTGGTCATTAACACATTGCTGTTTGTGGGAGCAAATTTGCTACTGCGTTTCCTACATTACAACAGCGATTACACTTCGAAAAGAACTTCATTGGCTATAAAGCGTTTTGGGACGTCCGGTAGTTATGAAAGATGCTATATAAATATGCAAGTCTTTCCTACTTTCTTTCTATATCATACTTAATATCCTTTCAGAAAATTTCACCACGGGATTTTGTCATTTACCAAACAAACAATAAAATAATTGTCGTTTTATCATATAAGAGTTTGGTTTGTTCAATAGATTACAGTAATAAAATCATTTTACCTTAATATTAATAATGAAGTCAGGCTTTAGATTCAGATTTTTTATGAGGTCTATTTGCTCCGAAATCTTCAAGTATTCCTCAGACAGAGAAGGATATCCACACAAAATATAGCCTAAAGAGAGAGTTTTTTTTTAAATTAGTACTCAACACAATTCTGGTTAATAACATAATGAAATATGTATATTACATACTCAGGGTATGTTAATAAAAGCAAAAAAAGATCGAATTCACAAAAACTTTATAAAACATATGTCTGAATCTGCAGCAGTTTATTGCTTTCTGAGGTACAATGCAAGTACTTTTCTTTTACCTCTTCATTAGCTTTTTTTTTAGAAAATTCAAAATATTTAATAGATTCCTTTTGGGGAACCATTAAAAACACTATAGGGCTAGACTTTCCACTAGGTGGCCATCGCCCCCAAAAATGGGCTTTGTTCCAGCGATGTAGGACGTCTCAGCCTTACTGATCGCTGGTACATGGCCCATTTTTTTTTTACGATTTTCCATTCGGCCTTAGGCCAGCGATGTGGAATGGGCCATCTGATTTTTTGGCAAAGTCGCATTAGCCCACCGAAAGAGGAAGTCAAAAGCTTCCCTAGTAACGGCCTCGTGCGCATGTGTGAGATTTTTTTTTCTTTTCTCGACCGACTGGTTTTACCGCGTTTTAGGAGGTCAGGGGTCATCACACATGCTCAGAAGGTACAGGGTGGAGGAGAGAGAGAGAGAAAGAGAGAAGATAGAGAGGTGGAAGCCAGAGAATCGAATCAGAAGCCAGTGCAAGTAGAGAATCGAATAAAAGATCATTTAATTCATATAAATCATATAACTTTAAATTTATTATAATATAATATAATATTAAAAATGTCTATGGAACTAGAAGGAAAAGGGCAGCAAAGCCTTTCAGCAACGAGGCCAATGAGGCCCTGTTAAACAAGGTCCATTCCCGGTGGGGCGAACTGACTTGGGGTGTGCACGGGAAACCCCCCCCCTCCCCCCCCGTCTTTACCGGAAAATCTGGGCGGAGATCACTGCAGTGGTGTCCTCGGCATTCCGCGAGCGAGAGGATCTGACCAGTGCCGAAAACGCTGGAATAGTTTGGTAGCGGCAGCAAGAGTAAGTTGCATTTTCTATTTTACTGATGCAAATTTTTATCATAACAATGAATCTCCGGTAGCGAATTTAAGTTTGTCATTCATAAATGTATTACGTAAACCATGTTAAGATACGGACAGTGCTCTGAAACAGCAGCATGTAACGTTTTAAACCGTTGTGACCATGGGGCCAAGTTTCGGCCTGAGTTGCTCCTGTTTTTTTGGAGCAACTGGTTTAGAATGGAGTATCTTAGAAATTTGAATTCTTGGCATTTAGTTTGCTCCAGTTCTAGTCAGTTAGAACAGTTTCACTTTGGAACAGAATTTTTTTTCAAAAGGGGGCGTGTCCGGCCACTTACGCTTGTTTTCAAAGTTTAGGCAGTGAAAACTTACTCCAAACTAACTCTTCTCTATAACAGCCCCAGTCTAACACTTAAAAGGCCCCATTACTTTCAATATTTATTTTCACTTGGTATAAATGCACTTTTCACTAAAAAATGCCGAATCCACTAGACTACTATTAGTAAAATTAAATATAATTAATAATCTGAGTAGATCTATCGATACAGGACCGTTACATAACTCACTACTATCTATGCACGATTTTTTACCTGTCTCCACCCTTCCTCCGATCTTCAAAATGTTGCCCGTAGTGCCCATTTCCTTCAGTAAGGCCCGGAAAAAGCAACAATTATCCAGCCCTGTTCTCAGCGAGCGATCAGCCCGGCCTTGTGATGGCGATGTGCCGAAAGTTGGGATGGGCCTTGTGTGGCCGATCAGCTCGGCGATCAGTTCGGCAAAGTGAGCTGAAATTTGGGGGTTATTTTTCCGGTGATCTTTCTGGCCTAGTTTCCACTTTTTCCTCAAAATGGGCAATAGAGGTCCGTTTTGGGCGATATATGGGCCATAGATGGGCGATGTGAAGTGGAAAGTCTATCCCGATTTATCTTTTCATAACTTTGATTTGCCTCCATAATGAATTTACCTAAACTCCTCCGGAAAGAACCATTTCTCATCCCCCTCCTGAGGGGATTACACAGAATATACAGCACAGAAACAGGCCATTTGGCCCAACCAGTCCATGCTGGCGTTTATGCTCCACTCAAGCCTCCTCCCATCTTTCCTCATCTAACTATCAGCATAACCCTCTATTCCCTTCTCCCTCATATGCTTATCTAGCCTCCCCTTAATACATCTATACTATTTGCTTCAACCACTCTCTGAGTAGAGAGGTTCCTTCTGAATTCATTATTTGATTTTTTGGTGACAATCTTATATTGGTGGCCTCTCGTTTGCTCTTCCCCACAAGTGCAAACATTCTCTCTCTATATAAACCTTTCATAATTTTAAAGACCTATCAGGTCACCCCTCATACTTCTCTTTTCAAGAATTTACAGCACGGAAGGAGGGCATTTCGGCCCATCGTGTCCATACCGGCCGACCAAGAGCTATCCAGCCTAATCCCACTTTCCAGCTCTTGGTCCATAGCCCTGTAGGTTATGGCACATCAAGTGCACATTCAAGTATCTTTTAAATGTGGTGACGCTTTCAGCCTCTACCACCCTTTCAGGCAATGAGTTCCAGACCCGCAACACCATCTGGGTAAAGAAATTTCCACTCATATTTCCTCTAACTCTCCCTCAATTACTGTAAATCTATGCCCCCTGGTTGTTGACCACTCAGCCAAGGGAAACAGGTCCTTCCTATCCACTCTATCCAGGCCCCTCATAATTTTATAGACCTCAATCAGGTCTCCCCTTAGCCTCCTCTGTTCCAAAGAAAACAGACCCAGCATCTCCAATCTTTCCTCATAGCCAAAATTCTCGAGTTCAGGCAACATTCTTGTAAATTTCCTCTGCACCCTTTCCAGTGCAATCAGATCTTTCCTGTAATGTGGTGACCAGAACTGCACAGTACTCCAGCTGCGGCCTAACCAGTGTTTTATACAGTTCAAGCATAACCTCCTTGCTCTTGTAATCCATGCCACGACATATAAAGGCTAGTATTCCATATGCCTTCTTAACTACCTTATCTACCTGGCCTGCTACCTTCAGGGATCTGTGGACCTGCACTCCAAGGTCCTTTTGTTCCTCTACACTTTTCAGTGTCGTACCATTTAATGTGTATTCCCTTGCCTTGTTAGACCTCCCCAAATGCATTACCTCACAGTTATCTGGATTCAATTCCATTTGCTACTGTTCCGCCCACCTGACCAGTACATTGCTATCTTCCTGCAGTCCACAGCTTTATTCTTCATTATCAACCACACAGCCTATTTTAGTGTCATCTTCAAACTTCTTAATCATACCCCCAACATTTAAATACAAATCATTGATATATACTACAAAAAGCAAGGGACCCAGCACTGAGCCCTGCGGAACCCCTCTGGATATAGTCTTCCAGTCACAAAAACACCCATCAACCATTACACTTTCCTTCTTGCCTCTGAGCCAATTTTGGATCCAACTTGCCACTTTGCCCTGGATCCCATGGGCTATTACTTTTGTGACCAGTCTGCCAGGTGGGACCTGATCAAAAGCTTTGCTAAAATCCAGATACACTACATCATACGCACCGCCCTCATCGACCCTCCTTGTTACCTCCTCGAAAAATTCAATCAAGTTCGTCAGACACGATCTTCCCTTCACAAATCCATGCTGACTATCCTTGATTAATCCATGTCTTTCCAAATGAAGATCTATCCTGTCCCTCAGGATTTTTTCCAATAATTTTCCCACCACCGAGGTTAGGCTGACTGGCCTGTAATTACTCGGTCTATCCCTTTCTCCCTTTTTAAAAAAAGGTACAACATTAGCAGTCCTCCAGCACCTGTAGCCAGAGAGGATTAGAAAATGATGGTCAGAGGCTGTGCTATTTCCTCTTTTGCTTCTCTTAAAAAAGGAGGGAGAGAGAAAACAGGGAATTATAGACTGGTCAGCCTGACATCGATAGTGGGGAAAATGTTGGAATCAATTATTAAAGATGTAATAGCAGCACATTTGGAAAGCAGTGACAGGATCGGTCCAAGTCAGCATGGATTTAGGAAAGGGAAATCATGCTTGTCAAATCTTCTAGAATTTTTTGAGGATGTAACTAGTAGAGTGGACAAGGGAGAACCAGTGGATGTGGTGGATTTAGACTTTCAAAAGGTTTTTGACAAGGTCCCACACAAGAGATTAGTGTGCAAAATTAAAGCACATGGTATTGGGGGTAATGTATTGACGTAGATAGAGAACTTGTTGGCAGACAGGAAGCAAAGAATAGGAATAAACAGGTCCTTTTCAGAATGGCAGGCAGTGACTAGTGGGGTACCGCAAGGTTCAGTGCTGGGATCCCAGCTATTTACAATATACATTAATGGTTTAGACAAAGGAATTGAATGTAATATCTCCAAGCTTACAGATGACACTAAGCTGGGTGGCAGTGTGAGCTGTGAGAAGGATGCGAAGAGGCTGCAGGGTGACTTGGTTAGGTGCATGGGCAAATACATGGCAGATGCGGTATAATGTAGATAAATGTGAGGTTATCCACTTTGGTGGTAAAAACAGGAAGGCAGATTATTATCTGAATGGTGACAGATTAGTAAAAGGGGAGGTGCAACGAGACCTGGGTGTCATGGTACATCAGTCATTGAAAGTTGGCATACAGGTACAGCAGGCGGTGAAGAAGGCAAATGGCATGTGGGCCTTCATAGCAAGAGGATGTGAGTATAGGAGCAGAGAGGACTTACTACAGTTGTACAGGGCTTTGGTGAGGCCACACCTTGAATATTGTGTACAGTTTTGGTCTCCTAATCTGAGGAAGGACATTCTTGCTATTGAGGGAGTGCAGCGAAGGTTCACCAGACTGATGCCCAGGATGACAGGACTGACATATGAAGAAAGACTGGATCGACTCGGCTTATATTCAATGGAATTTAGAAGAATGAGAGGCGATCTCATAGAAACATATAAAATTCTGACGGGATTGGACAGGTTAGATGCAGGAAGCATGCTCCCGATGTCGGGGAAGTCCAGAACCAGGGGTCACAGTCTAAGGGTAAGGGGTAAGCCATTTAGGACCGAGATGAGGAGAAACTTCTTCAGAGAGTTGTGAGCATGTGGAATTCTCTACCACACAAAGTTGTTGAGGCCAGTTCGTTAGATATATTCAAAAGGGAGTTAGACATGTCCCTTACGGCTAAAGGGATCAAGGGATATGGAGATAAAGCAGGAATGGGGTACTGAAGTTGCATGATCAGCCATGATCATATTGAATGGTGGTGCAGGCTCGAAGAGCTGAATGGCCTACTGCTGCACCTATTTTCTATGTTAACAGCCTGGGATACATTTTATCCAGGCCAGGGATTTATCCAGTTTCAAAACTGCTAAACCCCTTAATACTTCCTCTCTCACTATGTTTATCTCGTCTAAAATTTCACATGCCTCCTCCCTCATTGCAATGTCTGCATCGCCCCTCTCTTTTGTGAAAATGGATGCAAAGTATTCATTAAGAATCCTACAAGAGACCCAGCATGTTCATCATTTCCTGATAGGTGTAACCCTGCATTTCTGGTATCATCCTTGTAAATCTTATTTGCACCCTCTCCAGTGCCTCTATATCCTTTTTAAAATATGGTGACCAGAATTTGGATTTGGCATTGTTTTTTCCTGTCACTGCTAGATGCATGGATAACTAGTTTCATTTTGGAGAGAAGGCTCAGCAGTCCGGGGAGCGTCGAGAGAGGCGGGAGTCGAGAGAGGCGTACCGGTGCAGCTCCAGCTGAGAGAAGGCAAAAAAGAAGTAGAAAGAAATCAAAAGGTGACGTCACAGCCAACGTGGTAAGTGATTGGCTGCTGATTGGTGAGTAGTTTTTCTTTTTCTTTTAGTCAGTAACTTTTAACATTGTTGTCGCCAATTTAAGTGTATCTAAGGGTTAAGTCATGGCAGGACAGCTCGGTCACGTGATATACTCCTCCTGTACCATGTGGGAACACGGGGACAACACCAGTGTCCCTGACGACTACATGTGCGGGAAGTGTGTCCACCTCCAGCTCCTGACGGTCCGCGTTGCGGAGTTGGAGCTGTGGGTGGATTCACTCTGGAGCATCCACGATGCTGAGAATGACGTGACTATCACGTGTAGCGAGTTGGTCTTACCGCAGGAGAAGGGTCCACAGCCAGCGAGGGAATGGAAGACCAGCAGGAAGAGTAGTGCAAGGAAGGTAGTGCAGGGGTCCCCTGTGGTCATGCCACTGCAAAACAGATACACTGCTTTGAGTGCTGTTGAGGGGGATGACTCATCAGGAAAGGGCAGCAGCAGCCAAGTTCATGGCACCGCGGCTGGCTCTGTTGCACAGGAGGGCAGGAAAAAGAGTGGGCGAGCGATAGTGATAGGGGATTCAATTGTAAGGGGAATAGATAGGCGTTTCTGCGGCCGCAACCGAGACTCCAGGATGGTATGTTGCCTCCCTGGTGCAAGGGTCAAGGATGTCTCGGAGCGGGTGCAGGACATTCTGAAATGGGAGGGAGAACAGCCAGTTGTCGTGGTGCACGTTGGTACCAACGACATAGGTAAAAAAAGGGATGAGGTCCTACGAAATGAATTTAAGGAGCTAGGAGCTAAATTAAAAAGTAGGACCTCAAAAGTAGTAATCTCGGGATTGCTACCAGTGCCACGTGCTAGTCAGAGTAGGAATCGCAGGATAGCTCAGATGAATACGTGGCTTGAGCAATGGTGCAGCAGGGAGGGATTCAAATTCCTGGGGCATTGGAACCGGTTCTGGGGGAGGTGGGACCAGTACAATCCGGACGGTCTGCACCTGGGCAGAATCGGAACCAATGTCCTCGGGGGAGTGTTTGCAAGTACTGTTGGGGAGGAGTTAAACTAATATGGCAGGGGGATGGGAACCTATGCAGGGAGACAGAGGGAAACAAAAAGGAGGCAAAAGCAAAAGACAGAAAGGAGATGAGGAAAAGTGGAGGGCAGAGAAACCCAAGGCAAAGAACAAAAAGGGCCATTGTACAGCAAAATTCTAAAAGGACAGAGGGTGTTAAAAAAACAAGCCTAAAGGCTTTGTGTCTTAATGCAAGGAGTATCCGCAATAAGGTGGATGAATTAACTGTGCAAATAGATGTTAACAAATATAATGTGATTGGGATTACGGAGACGTGGCTCCAGGATGATCAGGGCTGGGAACTCAACATCCAGGGGTATTCAACATTCAGGAAGGATAGAATAAAAGGAAAAGGAGGTGGGGTAGCATTGCTGGTTAAGGAGGAGATTAAGGCAATAGTTAGGAAGGACATTAGCTTGGATGATGTGGAATCTATATGGGTAGAGCTGCAGAACACCAAAGGGCAAAAAACGTTAGTGGGAGTTGTGTACAGACCTCCAAACAGTAGTAGTGATGTTGGGGAGGGCATCAAACATGAAATTAGGGGTGCGTGCAATAAAGGTGCAGCAGTTATAATGGGTGACTTTAATATGCACATAGATTGGGCTAACCAAACTGGAAGCAATACGGTGGAGGAGGATTTCCTGGAGTGCATAAGGGATGGTTTTTTAGACCAATATGTCGAGGAACCAACTAGGGGGGAGGCCATCTTAGACTGGGTGTTATGTAATGAGAGAGGATTAATTAGCAATCTCGTTGTGCGAGGCCGCTTGGGGAAGAGTGACCATAATATGGTGGAATTCTGCATTGGGATGGAGAATGAAACAGTTAATTCAGAGACCATGGTCCAGAACTTAAAGAAGGCTAACTTTGAAGGTATGAGGCGTGAATTGGTTGGGATGGATTGGCGAATGATACTGAAGGGGTTGACTGTGGATGGGCAATGGCAGACATTTGGAGACTGCATGGATGAACTACAACAATTGTACATTCCTGTCTGGCATAAAAATAAAAAAGGGAAGGTGGCTCAACCGTGGCTATCAAGGGAAATCAGGGATAGTATTAAAGCCAAGGAAGTGGCATACAAATTGGCCAGAAATAGCAGCGAACCTGGGGACTGGGAGAAATTTAGAACTCAGCAGAGGAGGACAAAGGGTTTGATTAGGGCAGGGAAAATGGAGTATGAGAAGAAGCTTGCAGGGAACATTAAGACAGATTGCAAAAGTTTCTATAGATATGTAAAGAGAAAAAGGTTCGTAAAGACAAACGTAGGTCCCCTGCAGTCAGAATCAGGGGAAGTCATAACGGGGAACAAAGAAATGGCGGACCAATTGAACAATTACTTTGGTTCGGTATTCACGAAGGAGGACACGAACAACCTTCCGGTTATAAAAGGGGTCGGGGGGTCTAGTAAGGAGGAGGAGCTGAGGGAAATCCTGATTAGCCGGGAAATTGTGTTGGGGGAATTGATGGGATTGAAGGCCGATAAATCCCCAGGGCCTGATGGACTGCATCCCAGAGTACTTAAGGAGCTGGCCTTGGAAATAGTGGATGCGTTGACAGTCATTTTCCAACATTCCATTGACTCTGGATCAGTTCCTATAGAGTGGAGGGTAGCCAATGTAACTCCACTTTTTAAAAAAGGAGGGAGAGAGAAAGCAGGGAATTATAGACCGGTCAGCCTGACATCGGTAGTGGGTAAAATGATGGAATCAATTATTAAGGATGTCATAGCAGTGCATTTGGAAAGAGGTGACATGATAGGTCCAAGTCAGCATGGATTTGTGAAAGGGAAATCATGCTTGACAAATCTTCTGGAATTTTTTGAGGATGTTTCCAGTAGAGTGGACAAGGGAGAATCAGTTGATGTGGTATATTTGGACTTTCAGAAGGTGTTCGACAAGGTCCCACACAAGAGATTGATGTGCAAAGTTAGAGCACATGGGATTGGGGGTAGTGTACTAACATGGATTGAGAACTGGTTGTCAGACAGGAAGCAAAGAGTAGGAGTAAATGGGTACTTTTCAGAATGGCAGGCAGTGACTAGTGGGGTACCGCAAGGTTCTGTGCTGGGGCCCCAGCTGTTTACATTGTACATTAATGATTTAGATGAGAGGATTAAATGTAGTATCTCCAAATTTGCGGATGACACTAAGTTGGGTGGCAGTGTGAGCTGCGAGGAGGATGCTGTGAGGCTGCAGAGCGACTTGGATAGGTTAGGTGAGTGGGCAAATGCATGGCAGATGAAGTATAATGTGGATAAATGTGAGGTTATCCACTTTGGTGGTAAAAACAGAGAGACAGACTATTATCTGAATGGTGACAGATTAGCAAAAGGGGAGGTGCAAAGAGACCTGGGTGTCATGGTACATCAGTCATTGAAGGTTGGCATGCAGGTGCAGCAGGCGGTTAAGAAAGCAAATGGCATGTTGGCCTTCATAGCAAGGGGATTTGAGTACAGGGGCAGGGAGGTGTTGCTACAGTTGTACAGGGCATTGGTGGGGCCACACCTGGAGTATTGTGTACAGTTTTGGTCTCCTAACCTGAGGAAGGACATTCTTGCTATTGAGGGAGTGCAGCGAAGGTTCACCAGACTGATTCCCGGGATGGCGGGACTGACCTATCAAGAAAGACTGGATCAACTGGGCTTGTATTCACTGGAGTTCAGAAGAATGAGAGGGGACCTCATAGAAACATTTAAAATTCTGACGGGGTTAGACAGGTTAGATGCAGGAAGAATGTTCCCAATGTTGGGGAAGTCCAGAACCAGAGGTCACAGTCTAAGGATAAGGGGTAAGTCATTTAGGACCGAGATGCGGAGGAACTTCTTCACCCAGAGAGTGGTGAACCTGTGGAATTCTCTACCACAGAAAGTTGTTGAGGCCAATTCACTAAATATATTCAAAAAGGAGTTAGATGAGGTCCTTACTACTAGGGGGATCAAGGGGTATGGCGAGAAAGCAGGAATGGGGTACTGAAGTTGAATGTTCAGCCATGAACTCATTGAATGGCGGTGCAGGCTAGAAGGGCCGAATGGCCTACTCCTGCACCTATTTTCTATGTTTCTATATTTCTATGTTTCTAAAACAGTTCTTGAAATGGGGCTGATCTGCAATGAGGTTAGCTGTGACAAGTACGGGATTAGACAAAGAAGGCATCTCAAATTAGTTTGCATCTCAGTTTCCTTGGTGTTGTAGCCTGTGGACCTGCTGCATCCTGTCCTGGATCTGGTCTTTTCTATCGACTATGTCACCATCTACCTCTCCTTCCTCCTTTGGGTGTTCTATCTGCAGGCTTTTCTGGAGAACAGAATTGTGCAGGACACAACAATCAACCACAATACAAGAAAGTCTGCTTGGCAAATAGTGTTGGGCACCCGGACTTCTCCAGACACATCGGAGTTGATTTTAGCTTGGGACAGGATCGATGCCTTGATGTGGCTATGAGGGGCGGGAGAAAGGGAAGAGTCCCGAAGCGGGCGGCTCACCTGGAAGTCACGAAGAAAGCAAGGTCTTGCCAATTTAATGGCCTCATTTAAATTTTTTAAAATCTATCTGCTGCCTGAAGCTGGCAAGAGTGACGTCTAGTCTGATGGGCGGGAGCAGGAATTGGAGCGGGAGCTGGATGTTGCTGGAAATCCAAGGAACAGTCCCCCATATAAGGTAACTGCTAGGGGAAGGGGTTGCAGTTCCAATGCCAATCAGGGGAGGCAGATACAAGGCCAGGGCTGAGTAGACTCAAAGACTCCTTGAGGAGCCCAGGGTAGCATTCTGAGCCCACAGGAATTCCACATTGTAATGTATGCCCCTGTGAGAATGCTTACAGGTTTGTAGAGCTGTTGCCATTAATAGCTCCGGGCAAAGGGCGGTCGAGGGGGTCGTTCAGCCCGACTGCCCACCTCTCTTCTGCGGCTACATTCACGCCAGGGTATCCTTGGAGATGGAGCATATGGTGTCCATGCTCGTGGCCTTCCGTGAGAGATGGGCGCCGGAGACACTGGAGTGCATCATTACCCCTGGAAACCAAATTTTAATTTGGTTTAAGTTTCCTTTAAAGTTTAACGTCTAAAATTATGGGTTCTAGTGCCCTTACCAAAAGGGGGCACTTTTTTCAAGTTTAGTTTAAAAAAATTGTAGAGTTGTTGCCATTAACTGGTCCGGGCAGAGGGTCGTCAAGGTGGCCATTCAGCCCAACTGCTTTGCCCTTCATTGCATATACACCAAAACCTACACTGTTCTGATCGGTTTTCACCCAGTGATTATCGTTGGGTCTGTCCTTGGATTTACATGTGCCTTACTTGGCACTGGTACCATCTTGCCCACTTGAACCGACACTGTTGTGTGGTATTGTTGCCATCTATTCTTCTTCGTTTCATAAATCCCCCTCCGACTAGGGCTCGCCCTCTTCTATGTTTCTGCAGCTTAGTGACTGAACTGCTACTATTGCCGGTAAGGGGTGAAATTACTTAATATTTCTTCATGAAGAAATCCCAACTTTTTTGTCGCCACTTTATAATGTATTTGCTTCATGTGTTTGCTTAAGAATTCATAGCAACACAGTGCTATTAAGAACTATTTGGTCTATTAACAAAGGTTTAACAATCACACTACACTTTGCCAGTTCATACACCAGCCAGACCTGCCTCATCATGGATCCACCTAACCCAACTGGCTGGGGTTTTATTGAGGCTTGTGAATATCATGTAACTAGCTAATATCATGTCACTCCGAACTCAAAAGTTCTACAACTATTTCAGCTGTGAACATTAAACAAGTGCCCCCTGATTAAAGGGGGGGGGGTCACACTCCAAAAACTTTTCAAATGCCCCCTTGGTTTTTTTGAGGGCACCAAAAACACAAATTATACAAGTGCCCCCTGGCTAAAAGTGCGGGGGGAGCACTAAAACCGACATAGACAAATTAAACTTTAAACATTAAGGATCAAATAAAAATTTGGTTGCCGGGGGTGATGATGCACTCCAGTCCCTCCGGCGCCCAGCTCTTGCGGAAGGCCCCGACCATCCCGGCTCCTGCTCACTGAACCCCGGCCCACAGCCCAGCCCCCGTTCACTGAACCCCGGCCCACAGCCTGGCCCCCGTTCACTGAACCCCGGCCTCCGGTAGGTGTGTGTGAGGGAATCGCGGGGGCGACTACGGCCTCGGGCTGCTGCTTGGTCCGCAGCCTGTCTGTCCCGGCTGGGTAATTGCAGCCTGGACACCGCGTGCTCCATCTCCAGGGACACCCTGGCGCGAACGTAGCCGCAGAAGAGAGGCAGGCAGTCTGGCTGAGCTACCCCCTCGACCGCCCTCTGCCCAGACCTGTTAATGGCAACAGCTCTACAATACTTTTAAAGTAATGTTAATACAAGTGCCCCCTTATTAAAGGGGCACTAAAATCAACAAATTAAACAAATTACATTTTTTGAACGAAGGTCAAATTAAAATTTGGTTGCTGGGGTGATGATGCACTCCAATCCCTTCGGTGCCTACCTCTCGCAAGCATACCATCGACACCAAGTGCTGCATCTCCAGGAAGAGAGGCAGGCAGTTGGGCTGAATGGCCACCTTGACGACCCTCTACCCGGACCAGTTAATGGCAACAACTCTACAATTTTTTTAAACTAAACTTGAAATCAAGTGCCCCCTTTTGGTAAGGGCAGCACTAGAACCCATAATTTTAGACGTTAAACTTTAAAGGAAACTTAAACCAAATAAAAATTTGGTTTCCAGAGGTAATGATGCACTCCAGTCTCTCCGGCGCCCATCTCTCGCGGAAGGCCGCGAGCGTGGACACCATGTGCTCCATCTCCAAGGATACCCTGGCGTGAACGTAGCCGCAGAAGAGAGGCGGGCAGTCGGGCTGAACGACCCCCTCGACCCGGAGCTATTAATGGCAACAGCTCTAAAAACCTGTAAGCATACTCACAGGGGCATACATTACAATGTGGAATTCCTGTGGGCTCAGAATGCTACCCTGGGCTCCTCAAGGAGTCTTTGGGTCTACTCAGCCCCGGTCTTGTGTCTGCCTCCCCTGATCGGCATTGGAACTGCAACCCCTTCCCCTAGCACTTACCTTATATGGGGGACTGTTCCTTGGATTTCCAGCAACATCCAGCTCCCGCTCCAATTCCTGCTCCCGCCCATCAGACCTGATGTCACTCTTGCCAGCTTCAGGCAGCAGATAGATTTAAAAAATTTAAATGAGGCCATTAAATTGGCAAGACCTTGCTTTCTTCGTGACTTCCAGGTGAGCCGCCTGCTTCGGGACTCTTCCCTTTCTCCCGCCCCTCATAGCCACATCAAGGCATCGATCCTGTCCCAAGCTAAAATCAACTCCGATGTGTCTGGAGAAGTCTGGGTGCCCAACACTATTTGCCAAGCAGAGTTTCTTGTATTGTGGTTGATTGTTGTGTCCTGCACAATTCTGTTCTCCAGAAAAGCCTGCAGATAGAACACCCAAAGGAGGAAGGAGAGGTAGATGGTGACATAGTTGATAGAAAAGACCAGGTACAGGACAGGATGCAGAACGTTAGTACTGATTAATAATCGATAGATTAATCTGACAATAGATACAGCGGCTGATTGCTTAATAATGAATCAGGATGTGCATTACAAGAATTTCAGGGGCATACCATTAAAAGCGAGCTCAGCAGAGCTGAAAACATATTCAGGAGAAAAACTGCAGACGCTTGTACAAATGGAGTGTATATTACAAAACCAGGGGCAACAAGCAAGATTATCTATTATTATAGCGAAATACATCAATCGGCCAACAAGTATAGGCAAAGATTGGCTAAGAGTGCTTCATTTGGATTGGTAAAGCGCCGGTACAGAAATGGTTAAGTCTCGGCTAGATACGCTGCTGGGGAAATATGCTAACATGTTTGAGGACTCATACAAGAGAATCAAGGGATACAATGCACATATTTGGATTAGGAGGGCTGTCAAACCTATTTTTTTTAGACCAAGGCCGGTACCATATGCATTAAAATCACAAATTGAGTGAGAGCTTGATAAGTTGGAGAAAAACTGTGTTTTAACAAAGATCGATAGGAGTGACTGGGCCACCCCATTAGTTGTAGTTCCGAAGGCAGACAAAACAGTATGGCTTTGTGGGGATTATAAAATGACCCTGAAGCAAGCAGCTGATAATGAACAGTACACTTTACCGACATCACAGGACCTGTATGCAGAACTGGCATGAGCCAAAGTCTTCACAAAACTGGATCTCTCCCACGCCTATGCTCAACTCAACATTGACAAGGATAGTCAGCAGTATGAGAGTCAACACACACACACATACACTTCATACATTAAGTTGCCCTATGGTTTCAAGTCCTCACCAAAGATATTTCAGGCTAATGGATCAGATTTTACAGGGAATGAATCACTGTTTGTGCCATCAAGATGATGTGTTGATAGCCACCAGCACAGAGGGAAAACCTGGAAATCTTAGAAGTATTATTCAGACAGTTCAATGAACATAATCTGAAGCTGGAGAGGTGTAAATGTGCATTCATACAGCATGAGGTGCTTTATCTAGGATTGTGGGTTGATGAAAATGGTCTCCAACCAGTTAAGGAGAAAGTGCAAGTCATCATGATGGCTCCAGAACCAAAAAACATTACTGAATTACACTCAACAAAAGCGAACAAAATTATGCCTAGATTGAGAAAGAGGCTTTGGCGATTATATTTGGTATTAAAAAGTTTCAACCGTTTCTTTTGGGACGCCAATTCACGCTAGTAACCTATCTCAAACCGTTACTAGCTATCCTAGGCCCACAGGCGGCAATTCCATCTATGGCAGCTTCCAGGATGCAAAGATGGGCTATTTTATTGTCTCAGTACAATTACAAAAATGAGCATCAAACGTCGATGCAGAATGCAGTGGCGGATGCCCTTTCACGGTTGCCTCATGAAGATTCTGATGTTGGTCAATCTTCACTCTAGATGTCGCTGATGAGGACTTTCCAGTCACCGCCTCTGTTCTTGCAGAGCACACACAGGAAGATGTCACGTTACAGCGGGCCTATAAGCACACCCTGCGAGGGTGGTCTGAAGATCAGACGCATTTAGACGAAGGGATAAGGCCCTTTTATCATCGTCGGCACGAATTATCGCGTGAGCAGAGTTGTCTTAAATGGGGCCCGTGAGTAGTCATTCCCAGTGCGGGCCAAAGTTTTGGTGGAACTTCATGGAGAGCTAACTGACATTGTAGGCATGAAAGCGGTGGCCCGAAGATTTGTTTATTGGCCTGGGTTGGATAAAGACTTAGGGCCCGAAATTCACCAGGACATAAGGTCCGCCCATTTCTTGGCGGTATTCTGGCAGTGCATTGTTTAAAACCACCGGAATATTGCCAAGACCAAAGAGCGCTAGTTTGGTGATATTTTTTTTGTCAGTATGCGAGTGGTGTGCAGTGGGCGGTATGCAGCATTATAGTCGATCAAGATCGACTTTGTTGTCGATGGACGGTGCGGCACTGCACTGTGCATGCGCAATTTTTTTTTCCCCCCACCGATGCTTTTTCCCCGTGATTTCGGGGGTCAGGGGTCACCAGCTCAGAGTTGAAGTCGAGGGAGAGAGTGAAAAGGAGCAGCAAAGTATTCACGGGTCACTTGTTTTCAGCAAAGATTCGAGAATCATATTAGTAACAAATAATAATTATACAATATCAATAATACATATTTTATAAATAAAAATATTATAAATATATTAAATATAAATATAATGGAAATGCTGAAAAAGTCAAAGCGCAGGAACATCGAGAAGTACGGGAGGTTGAGGGCGCCTGCCTTCGACGAAACGAAGCTACCTGCCCTGCTGGAGAATATCATGGAGAGATACTCCTACTTAAAGTGTGGTCATGGAAAGCCCCCCCCACCACTGCCCCCAAAAGGAGTACAACAGAATATGAGACGAGATCAGGGAGGCTGTCTCCTCCACAAGTACAACGGTTCGCACTGGAGAAAGGTGTCGTAAGAGATGGAACGACCTGGTGAGGGTAGCAAGAATAAGTAACAATTTTATTTATGCACTCCCCATGTGCGGCATTGTATTTGTGCTTTCAGGCAATGACAAGAGGTGTGTGTGTGTGTGTGTGTGTGTGTGTGTGTGTGAACCTGTGTGTCTGCGACGTTAAATGGATTGAAGATTTTTATTTTCAGTTACTTCACTTTCTGCAGAAGACAACATCTGCAACAGCAGCGGATCAGCGGCTTTTGGGGGGGGGCGGGCGGGCGGGGGGGGAGGACCCCCAACGCAAGAACATTGACAAAGATTGAGATCCGTGCCCTGTCGCTGGTTGGGGATAGCAACCGTGCCACCACCAATGTTGGAGCTTACCCACCCGCACCGGATGGTCAGTTCAATACCATCCCCAGTCTGTGTTGCCCGGTCCTATAATGTCATGTAACTGTAACGTTGGCCTAATGTAATTTAAGTTTATGGCACTGTAATGTTGGGCTCATGTGATGTACTGTAATGTTGGGAGCATGTAACGCAATGCATATGTATATGTATATATGTATTGTCTGTCTGCGATATGTAGTGCAGTAATGGTGGACATGTAAGTAAAACTGTGCTACGTCACTGTACTCAGGTACTCATGTAACCCTGACCCCTCCCCTGGTGCCAAGCACTTTTAAATGTTATTTTATACTTCCAGACTCGGAGGATTCAGACCAGACCTCCACAAAGAGACCAGACGACAGACGCACTGCCTCCATCTCTGGCGTCATCCAGCCCTCTCCCGACTTCACCCCTGCCAGAGATGATGAAGAGGAAGAGGAAGAGCAGCTCATCCTGGAGCCAGTGGAGGTGGGGATGTAGACGGAGGAGGATATAACAGTTCCGTGTGGGCCAGCTGGAACATCCTCCACCACCGACTCTATATTCATGGGATTCCCCCATATCTTCACTGATTCTGCGGGGCCAAGCGGTGCGCAGCAACGCACCCCCAGTGTTGCAGCGCCTTTGACGCAGCGATGGAGGTTGGTGCAGAAAAGATCCTTTGCTGCAAGACTGCTAGGCGCGTACCAGAACATGGTGCGTCTCTCACAGGGCAGCATCGACATAAGTCGAGAGCTGCTCAAGGCCATGGCTATTATAGCTGGAAACATCATGGCGCTATCAGAACGACAGTCGCAGGATATGTCGCATCTGATTACCACGATAGAGCGAAACGGCGATTCCGTCGATGCTATGTGGCAATCGACGGGATATGGCACGGAATCCCCCCGTGCCATAATAATCGGGTCGACAGCACCTGAGGGTGGGGAGCTGCCAGCAGCTTCCAGCCCTGAAGCCGTGCCTTCCGGATCACATAAGAACATAAGAAATAGGAACAGGAGTTCCTAGAGAACCCCACTAGTCACTGCCTGCCATTCTGAAAAGGACCTGTTTATCCCAACTCTCTGCTTCCTGTCTGCCAACTAGTTCTCTATCCACGTCAGTACATTACCCCCAAACCATGTACTTTAAATTTGCACACCAATCTCTTGTGTGGGACCTTGTCAAAAGCCTTTTGAAAGTCCAAATACACCACATCCACTGGTTCTCCCTTGTCCGCTCTAATAGTTATATCCTCAAAAAATTCTAGAAGATTTGACAAGCATGATTTCCCTTTCATAAATCCATGCTGACTTGGACCGATCCTGTCACTGCTTTCCAAATGCGCTGCTATTTCATCTTTAATAATTGATTCCAACATTTTCCCCACTACTGATGTCAGGCTAACCGGTCCATAATTACCTGCTTTCTCTCTCCCTCTCTTTTTAAAAAGTGGTGTTACATTAGCTACACTCCAGTCCTTAGGAACTGATCCAGAGTCGATAGACTGTTGGAAAATGATCACCAATGCATCCACTATTTCTAGGGCCACTTCCTTAAGTACTCTGGGATGCAGACTATCGGGCCCCGGGGATTTATCAGCCTTCAATCCCATCAATTTCCCTAACACAATTTCCCGCCTAATGAGGATTTCCTTCAGTTCCTCCTTCTCACTAGACCCTCAGTCCCCTCGTATTTCCGGAAGGTTATTTGTGTCTTCCTTCGTGAAGACAGAACCAAAGTATTTGTTCAATTGGTCTGCCATTTCTTTGTTCCCCATTATAAATTCACCTGAATCTGACTGCAAGTGACCTACATTTGTCTTCACTAATCTTTTTCTCTTCGCATATCTATAGAAGCTTTTGCAGTCAGTTTTTATGTTCGCGACAAGCTTCCTTTCATATTCTATTTTCCCCCTCCTGATTAAACCCTTTGTCCTCATCTGCTGAATTCTAAATTTCTCCCAGTCCTCAGGTTTGCTGCTTTTTCTGATCAATTTATATGCCTCTTCCTTGGATTTAACACAATCCTTAATTTCCCTTGTTAGCCACAGTTAAGCAACCTTCCCCGTTTTATTTTTACTCCAGACAGGGATGTACAATTGTTGAAGTTCATCCATGTGATCTTTAAATGTTTGACATTGCCTATCCACCGCCAACCCTTTAAGTTGCATTTCCCAGTCTATTCGCACCAATTCACGTCTCATACCATCAAAGTTACCTTTCCTTAAGTTCAGGACCCTTATCTCTAAATTAACTGTGTCACTCTCCATCTTACTAAAGAATTCTACCATATTATGGTCACTCTTCCCCAAGGGGCCTTGCACAACAAGATTGCTAATTAGTCCTTTCTCATTACACATCACCCAGTCTAGGACGGCCAACCCTCTAGTTGGTTCCTCGACATATTGGCCTAGGAAACCATCCCTAATACACTCCAGGAAATCCTCCTCCACCGTATTGCTACCAATTTGGTTAGTCCAATTTGTATGTAGATTAAAGTCGCCCATGATAACTGCTGTACCTTTATTGCACGCATCCCTAATTTCTTGTTTGATGCTGTCCCCAATCTCACTACTACTGTTTGGTGGTCTGTCCACAACTCCCGCTAATGTTTTCTGCCCTTTGGTATTCCGCAGCTCTACCCATACAAATTCCACATCATCCAAGCTAATGTCCTTCCTTACTATTGCGTTAATTTCGTCTTTAACCAGCAACGCTTCCCCACCTCCTTTTCCTTTCTGTCTAGCCTGCCTGAATGTTGAATACCCCTGGATGTTGAGTCCCAGCCTTGGTCACCCTGGAGCTATGTCTCCTTGATGCCAATTATATCATATTCATTCATTGCTACCTGTGCAGTTAATTAGTCCACCTTATTACTCCTCGCATTGAGTCACAGAGCATTCAGGCTTGTCTTTTTAACACTCTTTGCTCCTTTAGACTTTTGCTGTAATGTGGTCCTTTTTGATTTTTGCATTGCCCTTCACTTTTACTTTTCTTCTTTCTATCTTTTGCTTTTGCCCCTATTCTACTTCCCTCTGTCTCCCTGCATAGGTTCCCATCTCCCTGCCATATTAGTTTAACTCCTCCCCAACAGCACTAGCAAACACTCCCCCTCGGACATTGGTTCCGGTCCTGCCCAGGTGCAGACTGGTCCCACCTCCCCCAGAACCGGTTCCAATGTCCCAGGAATTTGAATCCCTCCCTTCTGCACCACTCCTCAAGATACACCATTTTGGGTACTGATGGGGGGGGGGGATGACCGCAGGGGACCCTTCCTTCCACTGCTCTTCCTGTTGGTCACCCATCCCCTATCTGTCTGTGTAACCTTTACCTGCTGTAAGACCAACTCACTAAACGTGCTATTCACGGCATTCTCAGCATCGCCGATGCTCCAAAGTGAATCCACCTGCACTCAAGTGCCGCAATGCAGTCTGTCAGGAGCTGCAGAAGGACACCCTTCCCGCACATGTAGTCGTCAGGGACACTGGAAGCGTCTCTGAGTTCGCACATAGCACAGGAGGAGCATGACACGTGTCCGAGCTCTCCTGCCATGACTTAACCCCTAGATTAACTTAATTTGGCAACAACAATGATAAAGTTTATCTACTGATAAAGGAAAAAAAGAAAAACTACACCCTAATCACCAGCCAATCACTTACCCCTTGGCTGTGACGTCACCTTTCGATTTCTTTCTACTTCTTTGTTTACCTTATGCACCTGCTGCAGCTGCATCAGCTGGCCTCCTCGACGAGCCTTTTATGGGCCTCCAACCCTGGACTCCCGATGCTCAATCTCCCGCCTCCTCCTCGACGAGACTTTTATAGGCTTCCGACCCCGGACTCCGGCTGCTCGATCTCCCGCCTCCTCCTCGACAAGCCTTTTATAGGCCTCTGACCCCGGACTCCTGCTGCTCGATCTCCCGCTTCCTCCTCTACGAGCCTTTTATAGGCCTCAAACACATGTTGGTAGCACCATATCATCCTGCTTTGAATGGTGCAGCTGAAAGGTCGGTCAGGATTGTCAAGGAGGCATTGCAGTAACAGGTTCTACAGACTGGATCATCGGTGAGCATGAAGCACAGCTTGGTGAATTTATTTTTCAAATAAAGGACTACGTCTCATTTTACAACAGGGCACACACATGCTGAATTATTGATGAAGCATAGGTTGAGGACACGTCTCAGTTTATTGCAACCGAACTTGTCTGATAAGGTAGAGAAGGCACAATCGGTGCAGAAACGTCATTATCATTCCGGTATTGAAGAGTGGTACTTTCAGGAGGGTGATCAGGTCAGAGTTCTCAGTCCATCGAAAAGGGCAAGTCCACGGAAATGGGACATTGGTAGAATTAT